>NC_039254.1:2476886-2606147 GCF_003368295.1 Carassius auratus
TAAAAGCCGACATGGCTAATAGCAGCAGCTAGACTAGAACTAAAAGCAGACTAAAAGCAAGGCATGACTAAAAAAAAAAAATTACATCGTGTCCAAAGTATTTAAAACTTCCTTTGGCCACCCCTCAAATGTTGCCTTGACCAATCAGATATGTTCTTGGGTCTTGGGTATCATAAATCATTTGTTTATCTTACCAAGCATGTGGTTCTTGCCTCACAGGGTCTAATTTTGGACATGATTCCTATAACATGATTATGATATATTTTACAAATAAATGATTGTCAGGATATCAAGCAAGAAAATGCGATTATTTCAATACTAGACATGACTAGGTATCCTATAGTTATCAAAAGACATACACAATAAGTGATTATACATGATAGTCAAATGTGTGGGTTACACGTAAATGAATATGGAGTTAAGCAATGGAATGATTCATTCATAAGTCTTTTTGAGTTCATTCTGGTCCATATATAATGTATAAGGGTTTCTTTGCCATTCTCTGGCAAAGGACTTTTCTGTGAAGACAAAGGTTTAAAGCCCTTCCCCTTAGGAATTTCAGTCTGGTTCACTGGCTGGGGGGGGAAGTCAATGCAAGTATTTAACTTGATCTCCTGGGTTTACATGTGATGTCCAGCGTTGCATTCCAATCACGAACAATAAATTTGACAATCTCTTCTTCGAATTAAAATTGTCAATAATTGTTCTATTGGTGTTAATGTTGAAAGCTGTTGTGTGAACAAGTTGGTTGGTTGGTTATCTTGCTTGGTTCCTGTGGCACTAGAACTGATTTATGACTTCCTTGAGGAATTCAGCTCATGTTTCAATGCACACAGCTCTGATAGACTCTTTGATTTGTCTGATTTGACTCATTTCTGCTACATATATCCCCCTTTCGATCGGCGAGGTGTTTAGGTGAAGACATCGTCGATCGCTGGAGAAACAAAGGCAGAAGAAGCAGACAAACACAGCAAACAGCAAGACAACACCTCCATGACAGTTACTGTACTGGTGCAGGCATCAGGTTATTTAGGTACACATGTTAAGTTCAATTAGTCAATGTAGTTTAGCACATTGAGGATAGTTTAGATCGTCTTGGAAATTGTTTTTATTTTGATTCATCAATCAAATTTGTGGTTAACTTTGTTTGGTTCTTCTAGGTTGTCTTACTTTACATGTTTACCATTAGTTTTCTAGTAATTTCATTTTCAATTCAATGGATTGACCTATCATGCATGGAGCTCTCTGGCTTCCATTCAGTTTAGAGTGGCTGGCGGATATTAGGTGTTGCGAGTCAATCCTAATATCAGACCTTCGACCCTCGCAGGGTGTCTAGGCGTTTCACCTACTCAGGAAAGAGGGGAAGGAGAAGGATAGGTAAAAGAAGAACAAAACAAACAAGGCTGCTGTGGGTTTTCCTAGCATGGGTTACAACTACTATTGAGCTAGGATGTCAGGTGCAGCTAGTGTGTCGTGAACCTTAACTTAGTGTCAGGTGTTCTACCTATTGTGAGGATGGCTGCACGTTTCTTCATGGTGGGTATGTGTAACTTTGTTACGCTAAAAGTTGGATATTCTACCTGTGGGAAGAATATGTTTGTTGACTGTGTTATCAGTAGATGTGTTTACCTCTGGGTGTAGGTAATGTTGTGTGTTACTGGTGTAGTGCATGTGTGGTCAGATCTGTTCAAATCTGTGTTGTCTCCCCTTTTTCTAGCATGTCACTGAAGACTGGCTCTCAGCATCCTTGGCTTGGATGAGGGCATGTCCATGGTCTAATGAGGGGTCAGTCCAGCAAGGCAGGAAGTTCTTTAGCAGACAGTCGGAGGCAGTTTGGCATGGCTGTGTGAAGCTGAGTTGCAAAACTTGTCTCCTATGTTGCATTCTTCTTGTGATGCCTTCTGGCTGTAGCAGACTTTCTGACCTTCTGTGCTCTGGTGGTTGCTGTTGCACAGACAGGGAATTTGGAACTTGGAGTTGGAGTTCATTTGACAGTTTGTTAGTGACTGAGGTGATGTCCTTTAGTACCTCAGATTTTTCATCAACAGTTGGCCGTTAAAGACTTGTTCATTCTGGGTTGTTGTTGAACAGGTGCTTGTCATCTCTGATGTGGTGCACCAGGTGATCACCGGCCTTCCGTTCTGTCGCTGGTCACAGCGCATGACTCAACTTTGTGGTCACCTGCATGTAAATTGTCTTGAAGGAACTCTCTTAGTTGTTCCATGACTTGTTCCGTGTCTTCTAATGGTAAGCGGTTATGTTCTTGTGAGTACTCAGCACTGTGCATGTTTGAGTGGTGCTGAGGTGGGTTTTGTTGTCGCTTACCCACACGAGTTGCTCTTGGATGAGTCAGGTGATTACCTTTGGATATCTGGTTAGGTTTCCAGATGTTATCCTTTTGGTTTCTTGAGAAGCGTGGCTGGTCCCATGGATTTTTCCAGCAGTTGGGCTGAAAGCGGTCGTGGATATGGGCGTCACGTTCTCTGTGCTCTTGATGGAAGACTCTGGTGTTGTGATGCCGCTGGGTGTCGTCCAGTGCAAGGCTTGAGTCTTTGTTGACAGAGTTCAAGAGTGTGGATGTTTTGTTACCTTTCTTTGAGGCCAACTTCTGCTTGTTATAGGCCTTCTGTGTTAGGTCACGCAACTGTTGGATGGTCATGGAGTTCGGACAGGCCATGACACCTAGATGGTGACTTACTCCGGGGTGCAGATTCTTTAGGAAGAGGGTTTTGAAGTTCACATCCTCTTCAAGGTCAGAGTTGTTGTGTGCACCAAAGTAGGATTGTCGGAGTCGGTTGTAGTAAGCTTGTGGAGTCTCTTGACGACCTTGTTTGGTTTCCAAGGCAGTTAACAGTCCATGTTCAGACTCTGGGTCTGTAAACTCTTTAATCAGGACCTCACGAAGTCGCTGGTAGTTTGACTTGGTTTGACTGGGCTGTCGATCTAGAAAGTTTCGTACCTCGGAGCTGGACGTGGCTCTAAGGAGGTATAACCAGTCTCTGTCAGTCACATGAGGTCTCACTTCCAGGTGAAATTCAATATCTCGCAGATAAGCTTGGATGTCGGGGCTCTCTGTGGAGTTCGGGTTGAACCTGCTGATGTTTTTAGACAGCTTGTTGAGGTCTTTGATGGTCATCCCGTGTGCAGCTTCAAGGCCTTGGACGGGAGGTTTTCTTTCGTTGGCAGGAAAGGGTTGTGTGGCGAAGGCAGGTGAGGTTTTGGGTTGTGGCCCTTCGCTCCTTTCGTCACATGCCAGTTCTTGGACGTGGGACTCTGCTCTGCTCAGCAGTGATGAGGCTAAGAGATGTTTCTCTTTTCTTGGCTCTAGTTTGTGCTTGTAAGCATTTTGGAGTTCTTTTCTGACCATGTAGAGCTCATCGTTGGTATCGTCTAGTTGTTGGGTCAGATTGTCCATTTCAGTTCTGTACCTTTCAAGGTGGTCTTTCAAAGCACTGATTTCAGAGTTTTTGTTTCTGATGTCTATCTTGGCTTTCTCTAGTAGCTGTTCGGCATACTGGAGTCTGTTTACCAGGTCTTTCTGAGCAGCCGTTGTATGTTGCTGGTCGAGCTGAGCTGCTGCCAGGGCTGCTTGGAGCTTCATAACTTGTTCTGTTGTATCCTGCTCCCTCTCGCTGGGTGCTTTGAGTTGATTTTGAACTTTCACTTCCAGCTTGTCTATGCGACGTTGAGCACGTGTCAGCTCCTCTTGAAGGTGGGTGATGTGCTTGTCGCTCAGTTTCAGCTGGGTTGTGAAGGCATAGCTTAGTGAGCTCGTGATCTTGACTAGCTCCTCGTGGTTGTTGTTCTGGCTTGAATCTTGTGTCAGGAATCTTCTCAGGATTAGGATTATTATTAAAAATAATAACAGTTCAAATGTCTTTGGAGTGAGGCTGTCTGTTATGCCTCTCAGCCAAATGTTCACATCTTCCCCATGGGAAATGGGGTCTGCAGTCTGCGGCATGTTGGCACGCTGGGGAGAAGAGAGACTGACACAGATCTGTGTGGAGTAAAAGCCTATGTGTGGTGGGACAACTAAGTGTTGTATCAGTGATTGTGAACCACTAGTGAAATGTGGTGATGACTGTGTTGGTCTCAGGGTGTCTAAGTAGACTAGAGATGCGAAGACTTTGTCACTCTAATGAGGAAGAGGAAAAGAGAGACAGAGGTGAAAAACAAATTCAAATGACAAGCAAAATTTCTGTTTTTCAAATGAGGAAAATTATTTTTTCCAATTAAATGTTATCAAAAACATAAACAATATTATTATATTTCTTGCTTTGGACAAAAGAATACAATAATAATTCTGATATCTCTTTTCTTAGTCTGACAGGATTGACACCGTACACCTTTCAGTTGGACCGCTCACCAGGGAGTCAGCGAAGGCGACAGTTGCTCAACACGTATCTCTATTAAATTGATCTCAACGATGGATGAGATGCTAAAATTTGTATTGCGTTTCCAAATGTAGGGAGGTTAGGAAGAACAAATGAGAGGATGATTACAATCAAATTCATAAGGATGATTCGTCGTCTTTGGCACGATTGTGTATTTACTTCACTTAGAATTGATTGATGGTTCTTACATGTCCTACAAATGTAAAAAGAGAAGAGGAAAGTAAAGGAGAGAGAGGACGGAGATGGTAAGTCTCAGTAGCGGTTATCTCAACTACAAGCAGAGCGTTGTGTTAGTTGCTGCACAACTAATCAAACAAAATAAACTTTAAGTGAAAGAGGGTTGTCTTTCTAATTTATTTGAACTCGTAGTGAGGGATAACAATGTCTCCTTTTAGGGCTCAGGTTTGTCGTTCCCAGGCTAGGATACACAAAAGAAATGGTAAGAAATAGGAAAATTAAAAAAAAAATTAATAAATGGGCAAAATATGCAAAAATGAAATTAAAAAGAGGAAATCAATACGTAAAACAATAGTGGTTAAGTGTATAACCAAAACAGGAAGAGGGGTAAAACGCATTCAAATAAGTAAAGGTCTGAATAGCATATATTCAGATGGGTAATAAATAAATTAGGAAGAATAAGTTTACTTAACTTCCAAAGTTCAAGGCTTATTCATTCCTAAAATAATTAAGACCAAAAGAGAATACTAGAAATAAAAGATCATATGAAATGATCTGAGAGGGAAATTTTAAATGATTCAAAATAAATTTAATGTTTCAATTAAATTTCAATTTGACAATTAATAATTGTGAGTCAGTATTTCCCTTTCTAGTAAAATGAAAATAAGTGGTCTAGTGAGAAAACAGAGCGATAAAAAGAAAGAGACTAACAAGTGTTAGTTAAGATGTTTAAAATGGTTAAATCACGTCAGCGTTGCCCAAACACACATTATTCTACCACTGGATGGTAATGCTAACGGCTAACCTTTGAGGCTAGTGGCTTTAGTATAGACTTCAATGTAAATGCAATGGTTTCGTTAGCTTAGCGACACCGCAGAGTTTTGTGCGCTGCGCGTGCACAGTTCAGAGTTGCTCCGGAAGTACGTTAGGCTTCCTGGTCACGGTCGTCACTATGGCAACCAAAACACATTCTAGTGGATTAGCACATGAATCGTTGCATTGTTGCAAATACAGTTAAGCATGTTACATGAAATGTCGGCTCATTTCAACACTGTACAAATAACAACACCGCCTTTCAGTTGGTTTTGCGATGTGGCACTTAAACTCTCAGTTTGTATAGAGTTAAATTTATCTTACTTCAAATAGCAGCTTCCTGCTGTAGTTATTATATCAATCTCAGCAATTTGATTCTCCGTGCCAGTTTTTCTGGACACAAACATAAAGGTTTTCCTTCGCTGTTGGTACACAGTTAAAATTTACTTGATCAAGCTTTTAAAACACTCCCATTCAAATTACTCTCGGACACACGCAGTGTTACGCGAGATTGCATTCACTTTGTGAACGGATACACATGGGCAAACATTGTTCTCTAATGTTTAACGTTAACTTAGGGGAGTCGAATATCAAATTTGATTCGGCAGTGGAACACGCACTGGCAATCAAACTATATGAAATATGAATACGGGGACTTTGATAAATAGATTGAGGAACCCGCTCAAAACTATTCTTTATTCACCGATTTATATCCCTTTTGAAACACTAACAGTTTAGCTCCGTTCAGCAAACAGTGACCGAGATAGCGTTTGAGACACTGGAACACGCAGTGAAATCAAATCAGCTATAAAACAAGGCATTACACAAATGAGGAAGACGCTCAATTTCTACCTTATTGTACGATCTCAGATGTTTACTTTTAAGTTCACTTACTGCTGTTAACAAAGGGGAGACGGACTCGAGTTAAAGTCTCCTCTAGCTCCTTTCATTCAAGCGGGAGGGCGCGCGCTGCTTACGTCACACTCTCAAACACACACGTCTCGCAAGCTTCTCATCATTCATTCATTTAGCAAAATCAAAGATTAAATAACTTGGTTTATGCTCACAATTTAGATTAAACTGCCCGCATTCTCCACCATAATAAATGTAACGGAAACAGGTCAATTTAGCTCAAAGGGAATCATTTAAGATTTTAAAGGGAATTTGAACAGAATCACTGTTTCACGGCTGTTCACGGAGACGCGCCTGCGGTTCAGTGAACGAGCCGTTTAACATCAAATCTGCGCTGGATACTAATATCCAAACTATAGTGAAAACACTATCAATTAGCACAGTAACAAGATCGGCAGTTTAAGACATTAACTTGTAAGCACAAAACACAAGATACTTCTCTTTTCAATATGAATAAGGCTTTATTAGATAAATCTAAGACATATAAACTAATCTAACACATAAACGCACGCACACACACATTCACACAAGTTGCAGGAATATCGAAAGTTAGGGAAAGATGAGTTTAAGAGAATGGAAATATGGAATCCCAAGTTTACAGCAATACGTTAAATTGCATATACATGAACAACCATCAATCACGTAATTAGCCCTTGCATTGAGTTCCTCAATGTGACTAAAATTATATTAGATACACCAGCACAACAAATATCTGGGGATACGTTGCCTTAGTTTCCTGTGAAAGGGACTCCCGTTGAAAGGGGTATCCCGGTGTCGCTGATTGGCTGGAAGTTCAGTTGGCTGAAGTGACGTCTTGGGGAGCCCGTGCTTGGGCGTTGGCTGAAGCTGGAGTTGTGTGGCTGGTCGGAGTTCAAACGCGCAGACGAGGTCGACGTTACAAAACTTAACTCAGAACACGAAACTCTCAAACGGAAAAGAAAAGAAATAAAGTTTGACGAGACTAGGTTGTGTTCCTTCTCATTGTGGCATAAGTAGCAGCAGGCGGGCACGCTGGAACCGCGCTCAAAGAACCATGATGACTAACCACATGGCTAGATGCTACAAGCTAAAGCTAGGTAGCAAAGCTACAAGCTAAGAGCAGGCATGACTGATAGCACGAGCAAGGCTGGAACTAAAAGCCGACATGGCTAATAGCAGCAGGCAGACTAGAACTAAAAGCAGACATGGCTAATAGCAGCAGCTAGACTAGAACTAAAAGCCGACATGGCTAATAGCAGCAGCTAGACTAGAACTAAAAGCAGACTAAAAGCAAGGCATGACTAAAAAAAAAAAATTACATCGTGTCCAAAGTATTTAAAACTTCCTGTTGGCCACCCCTCAAATGTTGCCTTGACCAATCAGATATGTTCTTGAGTCTTGGGTATCATAAATCATTTGTTTATCTTACCAAGCATGTGGTTCTTGCCTCACAGGGTCTAATTTTGGACATGATTCCTATAACATGATTATGATATATTTTACAAATAAATGATTGTCAGGACAATATCAAGCAAGAAAATGCGATTATTTGAATACTAGACATGACTAGGTATCCTATAGTTATCAAAAGACATACACAATAAGTGATTATACATGATAGTCAAATGTGTGGGTTACACATAAATGAATATGGAGTTAAGCAATGGAATGATTCATTCATAAGTCTTTTTTGAGTTCATTCTGGTCCATATATAATGTATAAAAAGGGTTTCTTTGCCATTCTCTGGCAAAGGACTTTTCTGTGAAGACAAAGGTTTAAAGCCCTTCCCCCTTAGGAATTTCAGTCTGGTTTCACTGGCTGGGGGGGGAAGTCAATGCAAGTATTTAACTTGATCTCCTGGGTTTACATGTGATGTCCAGCGTTGCATTCCAATCACGAACAATAAATTTTGACAATCTCTTCTTCGAATTAAAATTGTCAATAATTGTTCTATTGGTGTTAATGTTGAAAGCTGTTGTGTGAACAAGTTGGTTGGTTGGTTATCTTGCTTGGTTCCTGTGGCACTAGAACTGATTTATGACTTCCTTGAGGAATTCAGCTCATGTTTCAATGCACACAGCTCTGATAGACTCTTTGATTTGTCTGATTTGACTCATTTCTGCTACACTGTATATGTGAAAAAGCTCTCAATTCGTATTAATTTCCTGCTGCAGCTGCTCTCAGGGTTTGCCCCCTTACCATTATCATTACATGATTAAGTAAAACTGTGCATAGCTTATTATTGAAACAAATAGTACATTATAAAACAGACTCTAAATTTGGATTGGATAGGCCACACTCAAAACCGATATTTTATTATATTACTCTAAAAGTTCACCCAGTTCAACCACAGAAAGCTTTATAAATTGGTCTCAACATATCTTATGGTGTGCTACAGGGAATAATAACAGAAAACATTACATATATCATTGTGAAATGTGATAATAACAAATACCATTGAAAAAGTAGGTTAGCTCCATTTACAAAACAAATTGCCTGTTGCTCTAAACAGATTTTTATTTTATTGCATTCCTCATATGTGACCAGTGCTATGTAGATTGCTTACAAATTTAAGTCTGTTACTGATTACAGATTACATGATATGAACTGTAGTTAGTAAAGTAATCTAGGTTACTTATTTTAGGTAATGTACTCTGACTACTTTTTAGATTACTTTTAGATTACTTTTTTTATTAAACTTGTTTTAAATTTACTATTAAACATACCGTATTGAACATATATTTCTTTCTTTCTGCAAGTCTTTGTGAATGTAGTCAAAGCTGAATGGTATGACAGCAGTTTTTTTTTTTTTGGAAAGTAACTATAGTCTGATTTTGAGCATTTTAAAAATGTAATATACACTAATTACAAGTTCTTAATTTTTGGCATCTGATTAAATAATACAAATTACATGTAATCAGTTACTTCCCAGTTCTGTATGTGATTTAGCCTTCTGAAATCTTTAGATGCATCTCACCTGAACTATAAAAACCATGTCAAGCTATCTCTTCCACTTAGAGCTTACTACTGACAGCGCAGCTGCGATGCTCATTCAAGCTTCATACATGTCTTATATCATTAGCGTGACGTCCATTTTCAGGGGTTTGTTTGCGCATGTGTCAGAGTGTATGTGTTGGGATGTACTGTAGCTCTTCTCGTGACTCTTTGTCATTGAATCTTTCAACAGACATATTCTCATACACAATTGATGACTTTTTAAATCACCGAGATGGGCTGCTCTACAGTAAAATAGAAACCTTCATCACATGCTGTCTCCTGAGTGCTCTTTAGTTGTTTGGGGAAGTGTTGCCATGGCAACCGTTTTCACCATCTGACATGGAGCCTTAACGCATCATGTTAACCCTTGATCCTCTCGAACTTTGTTGACCCCTGACCTCATTTGCCCCAAACCTTTTGCACAGAGGAACTGGGTTGTTTCCATAGTAACAAAGATGTGGGCTGATCCATGTAGAAAATGAACTGTGATTCACTTTGCCAGGTGAAATTTCCTGTCACTTAGCCATATCATCTTCTCTCAGTCATTTTGTTGCTCTGCTGTTTTACTGTGACAGGACATAATTCGCTCTGTTCAAAGTAATTTCAATGGTTTATGAGGATTTTTTATATATATCTTTTTGATTCTCTGTGCAAAATTAGTTCATAATAGTCTCATATTTAGACAGTCTTTAGCCTTATATAGTTCTACAGAGATACAAATGATAATCAATGTTTATATATACTACTGTTCAAAACTTTGTGGTTTAGGCAATTTTTTATGTTTTTAAGTCTTTTATGCTCACCGGGGCTGCAGTAATAACTGTAATTAACAGTTACAGTTACAATTAACAGTTGTATATTACACATCTACTTAAATAATTACTAGTTTAAATTATAGACACAAAATATTGATTTGATTTAAAAGATTTGTACACAAAGCTTCTGTAAAGAAAGCAGTTGCTGGCAAGTGGCAAGTTCAAGCAGGACATTAACAGATATGGTATAGTCATAGGACTTATTACACGCATGTCACCACATGAATAATTATGGTGATAAAATATATTGATTTAAGATTAAACTTTTTAAAAAACTTATCAGTTTGTTAGTTATCTTACAATCCATTACAGTGTACAAAAAAATCTTTGCAAAATGGCAACAGCTGCATTTGTATGAAACAAGAGAGAGTGAATCTGCAATACCAGGATGACATATTTAAATATTATTACAGAGAATATTGACTTGAGTTTTAATATTATATTAGCCAACCAAACACAAAGCTTCCACAAATATTTTTTTTTCCTGCAAGTGAATAGTGCTGTCACAGTGTCTGGTCTGTGTATCCATAGGTGTCCACTAGAGGTCTCACTTCCCCATATCGTCACCCCACGTCAGGAATTGTTTTCACACTAGCCTTTCTCTTGACTAATCACTGTTCATTGCACACAGCTGTTCCCACTCACATTGTTCGCACCTGTCTATATATACCCGCTTTATTTCTGTCATTGTTGTGGAGTCTTTGTCTTATGTCTCCCTTTATTTCGTGTTTCCTTGCCATTTCATGCTTCTTGATTTTGGTCTGCTTACCTGGATTTTGACCTTTGCTTGACTGGATTATTGATTTTGGATACCCTAATAAACACTGCATTTGGATTTACCTGTTTGTGTGCGTTCCGTGACAAGTGTCGGCTGCAGTAACTACTGTTATTAGTTTTTACTGGTTGTTATCGAAGAATAACATACCTCGGAATGTGGTGACTGACCAATCAGTATTGAGTATTCCTCAGAGGATTGTAATAACACTATTTAAAATATATTTATATTGTAATATATTTGTAAACATTCTCTAATGGCAAAGCTACATTTTCAGCACCCATTACTGCAGTCCTTCGGTGTTACAGAAATTATTCTAAGCTGAACATTTCTTATTATAATCAATGTTAAAAATAGTTGTACTTCTATATTGTTTTTATGGAAAGCATGATGCATTTTTTTCATGAATCTTTAATGAGTAGTAAGTTTAAAAAAAACGTCATTTATTTTAAATAGAAATATATATAGAAAGACATTATAAATGTCTGTACTGTCCATTTCAATTACCGTATTTTTCGGACTATAAGTCGCACCTGAGTATAAGTTGCATCAGTCCAAAAATACGTCATGATGAGGAAAAAAACCTATATAAGTCGCACTGGACTATAAGTCGCAGTTAGAACCAAGATCCAGGAGAAAACATTACCGTCTACAGCCGCGAGAGGGCACTCTATGCTGCTCAGTGCTCCTGTAGTCTACACAGAGCAGCATAGAGGGCCATCTCGCGGCTGGAGACAGTAATGTTTTCTATTGGTTCATGTCTCTTAGTTCATTTCTCTTGGTTCATGTCAAATTAATTTTGATAAATAAGTCGCACCTGGCTATAAGTCGCAGGACCAGTCAAACTATAAAAAAAGTGTGACTCATAGTCCAGAAAATACGGTATGTAATGCATCCTTGCTATATAAAAGTATAGATTCCTTTAAAAAATGCTGGTCCCAAATCTGACAGCTCTATCTAGTAAACAAGCACTCTGAAAATCATCCTCTCCTCTCCCATACTCTCACAGTGCTGCTAACATCTAGTTACTGTACATTCATCACTTTGGCTTACTGCCCAACATTTAGCACTTTCTCCAGCCAAAAGCTTAAAATAACAGTGTATCCACAATATGTTTATGCTGCTGATTATGAACAAATCATCAAACATCTTTAATGTTTAACATATAATGGCATTTAGATTGTTATAAGGACAATCAGTCTTTGTGTAATACCATGGAACTATTCTTATGATGCAACTGAAACATAATTAAGGAAATTTTATATAATTAAGTGTGCATTTGGGTTTTGTTGGTGCGTTTATAGCAACTTTTAGCTTGCACCACTCCTTGCTGAAGCACAGTAATTTGTATCTACTGGGAGATTCTCTCACAGAGACTGGCTGATGGTTGATGTCCCATCCAGCCTGTCATCACAGCAGTCACCAGCCTTTTGTATATTAACAGTAGCACAATGCATGTTTCTTGAGAACAGTGATTGGTTGAGACAGCCTTTCCAGATGAATGCTGACAAATATTAACCTGCCTTTAAATCACATGTGACAGTTGACAGGCACTTTCTGTCCGAGACAATGCTGTCACAAAGTTGCAGCCTTATATTTGAATATCAAATTTTTATAACCAGTATTTTCCCATTTTACTGTAAACTTTTACTTTGACTCCTGTGGGTTAAATGTGAACAATCGGTAGAAAGACATCTGGACCCCATCTTGCTGACTCTTGCATATTATTAAAGATTAAATACTTTGTAGTATAGAAGAACACGTCCCCAGTTATGCTATTTTATATCACAGACCACTGTAAATAGGCATATGCAACTTGAGATGTCATTACAAGACCACATGAAATATTTTTGTTTAGTTTTCAAGCAGGTAGTGTACCTGACAAAGACTCCCATCAATAGGACAATAGGGGGTGCTACAGCAAATAAAAGCATGAAAATGCTCGTATCTCATAGAATGTTTCTCATAGACTCAAAAATATTTTTGGAATCCTTGGGTCAAAACGAAGAAAAGTGTAGAAAGATTCAGATTCGCTCTACGAGGTCCGGTTTTCCCGCCATTTTGAAGTATATTCAAAACCTACTGTTGTGAACTAGACCTGGGTTTTCAAATGATCGGAGCCAAACCACTTCACCACAGAAAATCTCTCTGGACAGTGAATATCAATAATTATCAAAAACAAATTTCACTCACCATCGCATAGGGATGCCAAAAGGTTATTAACGGACAGGGCCAATTTGAATAAAATGGCGATAACTTTTGAACGGTCTTCACCAAACTCAGTATACATGTGTAAGAGCTCAATCTTTGATCAAATATATTTGAAAAAATGCACATCTCTGCCACTAAGTTGTGTTATAAGGTGGAAAATAAGATAAAAACGATTATAACTATGCAATCATTAGTTCAACTGACCTGAAAAATTGGTATGCATTGTCCTTGTCCAATGTGCCATAAGGGTCTATGAGGATAATGGCATTTCTAAAAACAAATTGGCTGCCATCAGCCAATGAAATTTTAGCAGCTACAGTATTAGACAAGGTTAACAGAGGCCAATTAGAACAAAACTGTGGGCATGTTGGACCCATATCCCTAAAGGTCTGTAAGAATATTTTAAGAAATTGGCCATTAGGGGGCAAAACTGTATGTTTCAAGTACATAAATGATTGTATATTTTATGACATACAATTTCGATCAAATCCATGCAGCTCAATTCTCTGGACTCTATAAAATAATAATTATTAAGAAAATAAAATAATTTGTAATTTGGTTACCTATAACGGGAAAAGGGGCATGGCCAAATATACCCAACAGCCTGTAAAACCTAAACAAAAATAGAAACTTAACAAACATGCAAAGTTTCATTAGGTTATTTACTCTAACAGTAAAAAATAAAAATTAATGAAAAAAAAATTAATATGAAAATGACTTTAAATTCTAAAAAAAGTTCATATATTCACACATACTCTAGATCTTCATATATGATAGATCTCCTCATTCTGAACAGCTTTGCCTCTAGGATGCTGTCAATCAAACTGGTCATTAAATATTGAAGATTATTTAAAAAGGCTACTTTTGAGAACTAGTCCTAGGTTTTCACCCAATCACAACAAAACTACTGTGGTGCAATTCTCTAGACCCTCTAGATCTAAAAAATATTTAACTTTACACTATGGTTAGTTGCAACAGCATCACTTTTAAAGGGATGTGCCCAATTATACCCAAAAGCCTACAGTATACTTATAATTAGCCTAAACTGCATGAAACAGATGATTCTAATCAAGCAGGCAACATTTAATGTAAATTTCGCCATAGATAGCGTTATAACAGTCATAACTGTTAAAAATCATCATATTTCTTTGGTAAAATACCTGCAATTACCAAAAATTCTATTTTAATCATTGATTTAGGTGGTTACAGCCATGTTGATACAATCTATTTTACCTTATTGAAACTTAAATGCCTAAAGTGCTTAAACCCTTGTAACTGCTGCTTGCAGCTATATTTTCTTATTGAAGCAGGAAGTTAGGATGGAACTTGTATGCATTTATTTTCCATTCATCTATCCATCCATGCATTAGCCTTTAATCTTGAATCTATTTGAGTATCAGTCAGTCTTGTAAATTAGTGATCTAGCTAAATAGCTATTTTTTGAGCCATTATGTTCAGAGGAATCCTTTAAGGAATCTTTGTGTATTTCAGTTTGTTCTGTCCCCCCCACACACACATTTACTACAATCAAAACTGTGTGAGCCAAGTTAAGCCAAGGCAATTAGTTCCAATAAAACATTCATTAACAATGTCAACAACTGATTTTTACGATGTGCTAGTTATGCATCAATAGCTATGTTTACATGCAACCAAATAATTCATTTGAAATCAGATTGACTGTCTGAAATCAGTAGGACTGAAATGCCTTCTTGTAAATGCATTAATTGATCAAACTTTGCGCATCCAAATTAAATTTTGATTGGATTAGAAGGAGTGTAGACCTGGAATAATATGATGGGTGTGAGAAAAACTATCAATTTAACCATCTAACTAACCGAGTTTGAGCTTTTACCAAAGTTACTAAACTTTCACTTTGACATTGTTATTTTTGTTTTACTGGTGTTCACACATCAAGACAATTCCTGACCCAAGGCGAAAGGTTTTGTTTTGAGGTGTCTGATGGGTCATTTTATTTAATATCTATTTGCACAATCCAATACACAGAATTGTCCTAGGAGGAATCATTTCATTTTGTCTTAAATTGAAAACAGTCAAGAGTATGTAAACCAAGTCAAAGGGTTTAATTACGCTTGGCTAGTTACACTTTTAACGCAACAACAACTGGATCAGGGACCTTTCAGCATTCTCTAGGGCAATTGCTTTAAAAATTCAATTAGCATGCTAATATAACCATATTGAATAGCATTGTAGTGTAACTGCAAATAATGAGTCTCAGAGAAAACAATAACAACAACAAAAAAACAGGCACACTTTAAAAAAAAAAACGTGAGCATTGCATGAAAGCTAGCAGCTGTTCCACTGCTGATAAAACAGGTAGGTCTTTAGTTGTGGACTGTTTTCATTTAGCAATGTGGGTGACAGGGTAAAAACGTGCCCCACGGCATTGCAATACTGAGACCTAACATGGTAGAAAACAAGTGGGCGGTCATAGTTTTAAGAGGAATTTGAAAAGAGTGACAGTTGTACCACCTCAGGGGGAAAACACATATTTAGTGTATATATATAGATATGTCTATCTTTGTCTGTATTCTGCTAACCTTAATCCAGAAATAAAAGTGTCTTCACAGATATCTTCTGACTTATCTTATACTTTTTCAGAGACGCTTACTGAGTCTTGAGTCTAACTGTTAACTGAGTCTAAACTACTCAGTTGCATTTGAATAATTAGATTTTTTTCTCCACCAAGCATGTAAACTTATTTTATTTTCTCATTAGTTTAAAGTACTTTATATATATTAAATATTGTGTTTTTGCATGTTATTGGTAACATGGGAAGTGTGTTTTTTTTGTGGGATATAGCTCACTATTTTGTTTTGTAATATCACTGCATACAAATATGTCTGCTACCATAGACTAGGTCTCTGCTGCTTAGCCCTGCACTTACTGTCTTCTGGTTTTTATTTCCACAACGTGAACGTAAGGTAGATTGAATTTACAAATTAATTGCTTGTTTTAAAATCTTGCTGCTCTACTTACATTATTATCTACTTCAAACTTTCAAACCTTCACTGCCTTTAGAATTCCATAATCCTGTGCGCTCCATTCCAAGACAGTTGAGCGTTTGGTGGTCAGTTTATGTAAATGTATATGTCTGACTAATTTTGCACTTTTGATGTTATTTCTAGAGAGAAGTTAGTATTATAGTAATTAAATATTAGTTTAGTTATCTCCAAAACTTGTTCTATTTTGTTGTAGATTATTAAAAACGTTATGCTCCCTCAGAAGCCTGTCCAAAATCAGTTTCATGAGGTGCCTTTATGCAAAAACACTGCCTGCAAAGTCATTGCCTCATAAGGCAGCAAGTCAGCTGCCTAGGCTTTTGGTCGCAACCATAAAACGTTTTGTAGTGTAAATGGTGCAAGTACCTACTGTGTTCACACCGAAAATTCCAAAACAAAAAAGTGCACTTTAACTATTTAAAAAAACGTGATTTATTTTAAGTGCGGCTTTTAAGCAATAACGGTGTGGGGTGAAACCTCCCGATGTGATTCTCCTAAACGCGCTGCTTGCGAAGGGTAAAACCTGGTATGTTGTCTGTCTAAATCAGCGCTGCAGCGGTGATGTGCCCGCGAGCTCAGACGGTAACAACCATTTCCACCTCTGCAGTGGGTAACTTCAACCGCGCGCGCTCAACAGCGCCTCTCACGCGACACGTGACATCCAGCTTTCACACACGTCCTCTTCTACAGATTGGTAGATCCCACGCTAAAGTGAAAACTTGTCAGACGCCTTATTAGGGGGAAGAAGAATTTTTCCAAAAATCCAACCGATATTTCTGAGAAACTGTTTTACTTTTCTGCCCCCTCAATATGCCATTGGTTTTATAGGAGCAATACATCATCAGATTCTGGTTCCTTAACGGTTCATTTAAGCTAACTAATTATTTTAGTAATTAAGATAAATACATATTGGGGGGGGGGGGGGGGGGGGGGTAAACAGATAATTTCTAACTGGCTATCAATATTTTTCCAATGATATCAACAGAAACATGGGCTATCAAAATGTAATACAATTACTAAAGGTCTGTTTATAAAAATGTATTCATTATTTTTCACATACTTTCACATAACAAATATATGCTAAATGTGAGAACATTTTATTTATTTATTTATTTTTTACAAATTTAATAATATTAACAACTTGCCAGTAGCCATGCCATTTCGAGTCGGACATGACCAAAATAATAACTTGGTGGTCAGGAAGTGAGTCATATAAATTCAGTAACAGCTTAATTGTTCAAAAGTGTTTTGATTCACAGTAAAGGACCGACTCATGAGTGTCATTTGCTCGAGAATCGACAAAGCTTCTTGTGTTGTAGCCTATGTCTTTGATTCACTAAAAGAATCGGCTCATTAGAGTCATTCGTTAAACACTTGTCGCGCAGTGTCTCACGCAGTAAGACTCATTGGCGGTGTTGCGGTGCACGGTAGTACGGGAAACAGAGAGTATTTGACCACGGTTTTCCTTCTGCACCGGCGGAAAAAAGAAGATTCGAGAGCAGTCAATGGAACCGAGCGTCATTTAAATCATTTGGTTACGCTATTTGGTTTGAAAAATGGAACCGGTTCCTCGGTTCTCGGTTCAAATCCCAAGACCTGATATTTGCCTTCCTTATAGATGGAGAAGCCTGTAGCCCATTACATGCGCTCACGCTCGTCAAGTCTATCAGATAATGGGACGTAAAGATGGGGTACGACACCAGTTGCTCTCTTAAAAAATAGGTAAGGATAGGTCTATGAGGTGAATGTTACGTTCAGATAGTATCCTATATCTATTTCTGATACGGTGAGTGATATTCACGACATAGGGTAGCTCATGAATTCATGTGTCCTGCGTTCATCTAAAAACATTTTCTGATGGATTTCTTGAGTGTGCCATTTTGGAATAAGGTAAGGGGTGTTGGCTTTGTTTGCTCATCATAGGATTACGATTTTGGAGACACTAGGGTGTTAAATCGTTTTTATGGCTCTCAGATTACAGTAAGACTGTTTTAAAACCATATTTACACTGCTTACGTTGTGAAAAGGTCGCACTATTGTTTTTTCTCGAATGCCTGTGCTTTAACATTTCACCAGTGATATTTCTAAAGACTTACGTCACGGCAAATGCGCACGTGCCCGACGGAAATCGCCGCAAATGACTGAATCTCGTCAATTCTGAGCTGACTTTCAACGAGGAAAGGGTTCATGGTGACGTTCGCTTTATTTCTTGCTTTTTTTCTCGGATGTTCTGCAGCCTCTCCTGCTGGAGAATGACCCCCCCTCAGCGCCTGTCGGAATGCCGTTTCTCTCCGCGTGCACAAGGGCCACGCGCCAGATGGCCACATCATAACCGACTGTGATACTTGATCCTATTGCACTAAAGCTGGACCCTAACTTTGCTGATCTGATGGTGAGTGATTTAAAGTACCTCATTTATATTTTTAATTACAAGTTAGGACAGTTCATGTTATAAGGTAAAACTTTGGTCTCTCTTCCTGTGTAATCCACAAAAAAAAAAAAAAAAAAAAAAAAAAAAAAAATTCGGTGATGATATAAATCAGTTACTTTTCTGTGTAATACCAATGCCAGTAGGTTGAGAGTTTGGGCATTAGCACTGGGCATTAGCATTGATCTCCGAAGTGATATATGAAATTACCGAAATGCCTCACAATGGCATCGCACCATAGATTATCGTTGCGTTTTTCAATGGCAGAGAAAGAGGGTCAATTTGTTGCAGTGCCAGACGCTTGCTAAACATCGCTGCACTGTTAAATGAACTTTATTCAGTTACGAGTAGTCGATGCCTTTGAATCTCTGAAAAAGGAAGAGATTGTGTAGAAGGGATTTAGTCAGAGGGTAACCGCACTGGTGGCTCTGGAAGCTGGAGAGCGCGTGCAATGAATATCAATTGTCATTGTCAGCTAATCATCACAAGGGGCTGTGGCGTGTCCATGGCCTTGGTTATTTATTACTGAGGCAAAGGCGATTTTGCTTTGTTTTCCGATTACACTGTCTTTATCTATGACAGCACCAAAGTATACTCGCGGCTGAATGACGTGGATAGAGGTTTTAATTGTGTGCGTTATGACGTCTACATTGGCTGTATGACGCTTCTTCTTTTCAGATATCCGGCCAATCAGGTCACTGGTATCAGCCAACCAGGCAAAAGCATTTTTCCCCCTTTCCACCATACAGAAAAGACACGTAAGATCACAGCAGCACCATGGAGAGTGCCTTTAGCGCTTTATCTGTTTTAAGCACCAAGGACAGAGACCAGGACCAACTAGGCCTACAGTCAGTGACGGTGTTAGGAATTGCCTTGATCTAATAATTTAAGAACATAGATCTTAGCAAGGGCGTTGTTTCGCTTTGAAAACAGGGACATATTGCAAGGAGACAGAGGAAAAGATTAAGATAAGATTATATTCTTTGTAAACAAACAAGCTATTAAAACAGTGAATCACAGGACCTTGATCAGTGTCGATGCTGGGAAATGCCATTGTGTGGATGTACATCTGGTGTAATAGAGAAAATAACATCTATTCCTTTTTATCACAAGACTCATTTCGTATACTTTTCTCAGCACCTCAATGTTATATATGAAAGCATTCTGAGTGTTTTTTTTTTTAAAACCATCCGCTTACCTGTCCTTAAACACAAGTTCACTACATTAAGTATTATTCTTCTCGCAAAGCTGATCAAAGGGTGGTCATGTTTGGCACAAAATGTAGTGTACTGATCAACGGATGTTATTTATTTTATTTATTTTTATTTTTAAAGAATACCTATTTGCTTTTTTATGTTATGTTATCTGTACTGTGTAATATAGCTGTTTGTGCATATAAACAAAGCACAAAGTCTGTCCCAAAGGGAGTTAATTTTTCAATAGAAAACATCTTAAATGCCTCATTTGTAGTTCTTACATTATTTCCGTAACCTAGCTACATCATGTCCATCTACTGACAATTTTATAATTTATACTCACTGATTATGGTTTTTCAATAGACGAGTCAGAACAGACTGAGGCCGGTTGACCAATGTGAGCAGACTGGGCTTTTTGGAAGGCGAGCTTTAAAGAAAACTAAACTGAAACATACTGTTCAGAAAGTGGATGAAAACAGGTATTGCAGCATTTTTTTAAACATTTAATCAGGTAAACCAATTTTAGTTGCCCCCCTGATCAAAATTATGAACCTAAATAAGTTTAAATTAGAATTTTATTAAAGGGAATACCCCTTGAGATACATCTCATTTTCGAGGGGGACCCAAATAATATGACTATTTTAGGGCTTGAGTGTCCCTTTAATAATAATAATAATAAAAAAGTCAATTCAAGCTAGATTTGAAACTTTTGGTACTTAGGGCAAGACATATTAATCTTAACTAGCTCATGAACAGATGTGGCTTTAGGGGAATTAAAAAGTCTCTACAGTGACACCAATAAGACCAATAAGTATCGAAACCATCAGCAGTTTGGACAAAATATTCAGTTCATGTTCAGGACTAGGGGTGTATTATTATTTTCAAATTTAATGCTTTATGAAAATATCAAACTATATACTTCATGTATGTGTATTTAATAATAAATATACACAGTACACACACATCTTTTATGTAAACAAAAATGTTTATTTTAGAATTGATAAATCACGATTAATCGTTTGACAGCACTAATAATAATACTATGAATCCCACCAATAAGAACAATATAAAATGCATTAAGGATTAACGAGTTGCTGGATTGATGAATATTAATCAAGTTATGTGCATTCACTCAAACTGATTTGCTGAAACCAAAACAATTATAGGTTAGCGCCAGTCAATGAGATTGTCATTTGCTCATTAGTTCCACCCACTACCAAAAAACCATAGTATTTTGACAGGAAAAAAAACAACAAAAAATATTGTTTACATAAAGCGCGTAAATTCTGAAAGGTATGTAAGACACTTTCCCTCTGTCTCTCTGTTTGTGTTTGAGAAAAAAAGCAATGTGATGGTGAGTTGTGCACCTTCACACTAGTTTGCTGCACTTAAAATACAGGTGTGCTGCCCATTCTTGGAGATGAACTGAAAAATCACAGATCGCTTGACTGAGAGAGAACTCTGAAGTGATCTGTCAGAGTGTTCTGTGAGTGAAAATATATTTCTGCTTATCTTATACTTAACCTCCATCTCACACACTGGCAAGTAAAATCTGAGAATTTATTAGCCAAACGCTAATATTAAACATCATTTAGTCACCCTGAGTGAAGATTTAGTCACATATGCAAGTGATTTACTACTACTACTAATAATAATATTATAGAGGGTTGAACATGCAACATTAGCAGTTTTTAATCTAAATTAGGTTGTATAATTTCGAAACTTGAAGTAAAATCAGAATGGTCTGAGTGACACTACATTAAAAATATCTGCATGAAAAAGAAACAGCAGATGAGCTGACCAAGATGCAAACTCTTCACTCTGCAAGCAGGTGGCTCTTCAACCATTTCCTTGGTTTCCGCTGTAAACAAAGCAGCGTTGCACTTACTGTATGAACTTTAATATGCATTATATAGAAGCAAGATGAACAGAAAAAATACCATCTAAACTTTTCTAAAGACAGTAAGTTCCCCTCAGAAAGACATTCATATAAACTCCTACCCCTAATTGAATCGCGATTTGTTTAGCATCTCAACTCATTTGAATTGTCACATATATGAATTGATTTTCAACCAGCTCGCAGTTGATCGTTACATCCCTAGTCGGGACATTTATGATTTGGTTGCTGGGGCCATTTTCCTACCACCTCTACCATCTCAAGATACATCTGTAGATCTCAAAAGGCTTTTAAATGTAGTAAGCAACAAGTTGTTTCTTCTATTTATTCAAGGTCTTCTTTGTGTCTATTTAGTGCCTTAGCTTCTACGCTTTTTGTAATTAAGTGATTAGGATCACCCTGAAGATATTTAAGTATTAATAGATATAAATAAATAAACACACATTAAATATAGATTTTTTCATTAGCCGCCTTGTTGAGACTGTGGAGAGAAATAACACAAGTTAAATAGAAAACATAGATAGTGTGGATGAGCGGTCAGTTGTAAAGCATTGCCTGTGTATAAAAATATCTGAATGCTGTGAATGAATCGAGTTTTCCAGAGAGCCGTGTAAAAATACAAAGTATGTTCTCCCGAGTGCCACATTATCCATTAGACCTTGCAAAAGAGCTTTTTCAGATTACAGAGGACATGAAAGTGCAAGGGGTGTGCAGAGCAGCTCTTTTTAACCGCACACAAGAGCACACTTTCCACAAGAATTACAGTGAAGATCATAGCTCCCTACCACCAACATTGCAGAGGAAAACTTAATTGCATACTGAAGTCAGTTTAATTATAGATCACATGGTAATTCATTTTAGTTGTTTATACGGAAGCAAAATCTTGAATATTAAACTTTTTTTTTTGAAAGAATACAAAGATGATTATATAATGAGCCTTTTACTGCTGTTTGTTTTGTGCTGTGTGTAACAGAGAGTAAAAAGAGAGCATGTGTGCATGCTAGCCTGTAGGCCTTCTGGATGCACATGCACGTGACTTTTATATATTGCACAACGTATGTTTGCAACATTTGTGTGCATGTATGCAAGTGTGCATAGTTGCTATATGTTTATGAAGATATGCCTGCAACAAACCCAAGCAGTCATATTCTGTTGAAGAGATGAGTCTGTGCACTGGAGCAGACTGATTGACCAAGTTTTGTCTCCAAGATAAGCATGCTCACTGAGGCACAGAGAAGGAGAAGCCAAGAACACTCTTAAAGCTCAAGATGCATCAAAGACCTAAATATGGAGAAGTCACACCAATTTTTAGAACATAATATTAATAGGTTTTATGAGATTGAATGGTTTTAGCTTTTTAGAACACTTCAAAGGCACGTGCGATAAGTGCGATCACCACGATCCAATCAAACAGATCAGATCCTCAGTCAATCAGAACACAGCAAATTTACAATAGGCAACATCAGCTTACTTGTCTATCTGGATAACCAGTCGGATCTGTCTTTCTCACACAATATTTAAATAAGTCTGAAGAGAATAACCTGGTGTAAAGCCAACCCGTGAGGGTTGGTGCCTCATTAAATGTCACTTTCCTCATATGACTACGATAAATGAGTCAGTCACATTGGCTCATGAATGGACGATGTACCTGAATCAATTTAAGGGGCAAAATCCTATGCTGTTTCGCTAATCGTATTGAATCCAAGCACAGCCTGTCTGAGTGAGAAAGCATGGTGTCTTAGTTACAGCAGCCAGTCCTTCCCCATTGTTTCACTGCTTCCATTTGCTTCAGAATTGGATCTGTCAGTTTTCATATGATCACCATCTCAAAACTCCCTAGAATTTGTCTCCAAGTGGCACACATTTTAAAACAATATTTTAGAAGTCATGTTTTATCAGTTCTTTGCTTTTGCGTAGTATAGTTAGCTTTCTTTTTGCAAGTCTGTGATATTGTGATTGCATTTACACTTCTGGCATGGAATGTTACTACTGGAAGAAAGAGGGTCAGTGCGCAGAATGATAACAGGTCCTACTGAGCCAGTGATGATCCTCTTCCTCTCTGCATGCTCATTGGCTTAGACCTGAAATGGCATCTCTTTAGAGCTCACTTTTTATTCACTGACCTTTTTTCAACTTGCTTGCTTATTGGCAAAGACCTGAAGTTAGCAGGTCCATTCATATGATTCAGTTGAATTAAATTGAATTAATTGAATCGATAAATAAATGGATGGTCCAATGCTTATATCCTGCAAATGATTAGGTAGGTGTTAGACAGATAGAACGATTGATTGATACATATATTGATTGGATAAGACCAAGCTGGAAATGAGAAGTGAGTTTAGCAGCTCCAGTCATGTTATTCAATCAATAATTTTATACATACTGGTAGATAGATACATATACTATAAACTACAGTTCAAACGTGTTTTAATAAATTAATCATTTCATTTAGCTAGGATGCATTAAATGTATTCATCTTTTTACTGTGTTTTGATTAAATAAATGCAATTCTTATGCTTGTAAGCATAAGAAGGTTAAAAAATCTTACCCCAAACTTGTCTGAAAAAAAAAAAAAACAGTTAACTGTGAGTCAAAGGGGTGGTTGGTCACAGAGCTTGAAGAGTGGGCACATTCTCATCAAACTGCTATGGATGGGTGAATGAGCAACTGAGTGAATGTGTATGCTAGTGTGTAATTGCCACAGATATCCACTGGAGTTTATTTTTACCCAACTCTAATGGAAGATTGTATTTTTGCCAGATATTTTGAGATTTCTTAAAAGTGAATCATTGGTTCACCTACAAGAGCTTTGGTTGGCTCTGCTGATATCAAATAAAAATCCTAAAAGAGTAACAAATATTGCCTTTACGTAGGCCTATATACACTACAGAGTGAAATTCTGATAATTCCTGTAGTGAGGCGACACTGATAAGATCTGTATTTAGTACAAAGCACTGACTATAGTATACCCCAAAGCCTTAATAACCGTTTCATGGGCACACTGTTTGAAATTACTTCCTCTGCTTGGGGCACCAGAGGAGTTGATATTAATCAGCATTAACTTTCAGTGCAGCAGTGGTTTGATGTCTTAAGCATTAAAGGTATGGTATCTTTGATGAAGAACTGAGGTCAAAGGATCAATAATGTGTCGCTGAGTGATATTTTATGGGAAACTGATTAATGGGCAGCAATTGTGCTGATCTCACCTTGGATTGAAGCAGACATGCACTCTGGGAAGACAAAAAAGTGCAAAAAACACTGCAAGGCTAAATCTCTTTAACTGGCTAAATTCAGGATTTTAGGGATATGTTTACTTTTTGTTTTATGATAATTTCAACATGTATGTTGCTTTTTCGTTTATATGTTAGCTACCGTTTACATTTCAAATGGCCAACCTTGTACATAATAGCATTGTACTGATTTTTTTTCCAGATATTGAAAGAAATGTTAAATGAAGTCTGCATATTTGTCACATATTTAAAGATGGAGACTAAGCGAAATAGGCTGCTGTAATTAGGAGCATAGAGCATATTCAGTCTGTTGGAGTGTAAAGACATGCATGTACATCTGTGTTGCTGCTTTCCAGAGTGGAAGGAGCCCTTCAGGCACACAACAAAGGGGCTCTTCGGGCTGGGTGATAAAATAGACAAACTAAAAGAGATTGATGCGTATGGGGGTGTAGTCTTTGACTCATAGGGACAGCGCTCCCTTCTTGTATTGTTTCTCTTTCTTCCTGTCTCTTCCTCCAACATGCCCCTTTTCTTTTATTTAGACAGATAAAACTTAATGGTCTTAATGGTCAGTTTCTTAAATCCAACAGCTTTATTCATGTTGTGCATCTGTACTGCCACACATTCTTTACCAATAAGAGACTGCAAATGTTAGAAGCTGAGATAGACACTAACAGTATATGCATTAATAAATTCATAAAGAAGCAAATAAGCAGACTGATGCTATTAGGCTAATGCATATATGCAATAAAGGCTGGTGTGTTTTTATAATTTGACATGTTCTTTTATTTCTCATGATTTTATTGACAGGATTTAAAGAGGGTGCTGTCCTTTCCTCCATATCCAGGGGATTATTTGCACCCAGTGGTGTACGCCTGCACTGCAGTGATGCTGCTCTGCCTGCTGATTTCTATCATGACATACATTGTACACCACAGGTATGTGTTTTATTGCAATTAAGCTGCAGTAGTAGCATAAATTATTAAATACAGCATAGATCTGAAAAGTCGTTAGTCATTTATGCTCATCAAGGCTGTTTTATATTAGTAAATATTTTAAATAATGTTACAATTTAAAATAACTGCTGTTTGTTTGACTATATTTTAAATATTGAATGTATTCCTGTGATGGCAAAGCTGAATTTTTTCAGCAGCCATTAATCCTTCAGTGACACATTATCTTTCATAAATCATTCTACTATTCTAATTTAGTGCTCAAAGTATTATTTATTCTAAATGACAAAATAAGTTGTGCATCTTAATATTTCTGTGGAAACTGCAATACATTTTTATTTCATGATTATTTAATGAATTCACAGAACAGCAATTTGAAATAGGTTATTTATTTTTAAATCTTACTATCCCATGACATTAGTGTTGTCTGACAGATGCATAAATATTCTTTTTATTTATTTGAAAATAGAATTCTATAGAAAAACAAGAATTCCAATAAAGGTAGGATTTGGGGGATGCTTATTAGAAGACTTTGGTTACCAGACAATGGTGTTTTTGTGTGGAATGTGTGTATAAACTCAAAAACTTCACGTAGGACACAGTGTGAAAATCATTGCTTTGGTATAAATGGATACATTAAGAAACCTAATTTCAAGCTTAAATGAGTTTGAAATGAATAAACATCAGTTGATAAATATCTATAGGCATCATAGATATTTGCATAATATAATATATTTGTTTTGGTCCAGTGTATTTTTGCAGCCGAATTTCAGCAATGAAATTGAGTGTTAATGTGTAATTAAATCTTGTAATATATATATATATATTCCATGCTGCCTTTTTGCACTGTTAAACGGTTTGCTTCAGGCAAAAATTGTTTACAGTTTTCCTCTACTCACAACATGCCATTTGTAGCACCAATACTAACACTGGAAGGTCACAGTAGGGAATGTTTTTGGGACAGACTGCCACCATAGTGCTGTGATCCTGAGTCAGACCGCCAATATTTATAGTATCATCACCCCTGACTGTCACAGATATTTCCAGTGAGTAATGTTTGCTCTGTGAAGAAGGGGCCACTTCTAACCTTAGAGGGACAGTGCCAAATTTAGTGAGCCGCTCTACTTCGAGACACTTTGCAGACGGGTGAAAAAGATTCTTTAATCATAGCATTGTGCTTCAAAGGCAGTTACTTGTTCCCTTCAGTAGTTAGCTGTTGATGTATTACTCATGGCGCAACTGTCTCTTCATCTGATATGAGTGTGTGCATGTGTCTCTGCAGCATAATCCGAATCACTAGGAAAGGATGGCACATGCTCCTCAACTTCCTCTTTCACACTGCCATGACGTTTGGGGTGTTTGCAGGAGGCATCAACCAGATCAAGTACCCTGTGATCTGTCAAGTGGTAAGTCTCCCAGTTCTCTACCCTGTTTCTTTGGCCTGAGTGAACCACATTATTCATGCCTTGCATGTGTGGCTCTCAGCTCAGAGTTACTAGCATATGGCCTCTTTGACTCCCGAATTGGCATGGTCGCCATTTACTAAGGCACAGAGGGCTTTGTTTGGCACGGCTGCCCAGTGTTGAGAGGCTAATGCACTGGGGTTCTAGTATTACTATGGCTTTTCAAAGTGTAGCTACTTATTCTTCATCACAGATAATTTCCAGCCTGGATCAGTGAGTTAGATTAATTGGATTATGTTTATAGCTGCACGCTTATTTAACATGTTTTAGTTAATGACAGCAGTTGATTCACTGTCCGTGATGCTTTAGGATTAAAAGCATCATATTTATGATTGAAGCCATAATGAGCATAAATTTGAGACGCGGCCTAAACACAGTATATATACACCGGGGTGGTGAAGGTAAAATATTGTGTGGTTTAAATGACAATAAATGTCATATTTGTCACACTAATCAAGAATTAAAAGAAAAATGACGTTTGATAAAATATATCAAATTATGACATACAAATATTATAATTGTGAATATCAATTGATCAAAATATCAGCTTATCAGTCTGGTTTGTTTGTTCATTCGTGACAAACTTTGCTTTTGTAGTTAAAATTAAATGTATCCAACTTTTAAATCATGGGATTAATGCATTTTAAATCATGGGATTTTAATTTATAATCATAAGGTTGCATTGCAAATAATCCATCAGTTTGACTGAATGACCTGCACATTTTGTTTTCAGATGTCAGGAGAATAACATAACTATTGGTATTTTAATGTGTATTACAAGAATTATAATGGTATATTACAATGGTATAACAAGAATATCTCTGTTAAGTCTCTTCAGTCTGGTGCATTATTTTCTTCCTGATTGTTTTCTCATTTGCGTGAATTACGTCTCGTTTCATGTTTGTTTTCACACCGATTCTTTAAAATTTAACCGTCTTCTCTTTTCACTGCTAATCCCTATCAGTTGTATTTATCACAATGTTTCTAAAGCAGGTGAATACAATATTTGTTATCTATTAAATTAACAGAATTTCTTTGGAAATATTATCACTCACTGTTATTATTAAAGGTGTCATATGATGTGATTTACATTTTCCTTTCTCATTGAAGTGTCACAAGCATGGTGCATAAAGAAAATCTGTAAAGTTGCAAAGACTAAAGTCTCAAATTCAAAGAGATATTCTTTATAAAATTTAAGAGTCAGCCACACGCTCCTAAATTTGCTCGTTCTAACACACCCCCACATGTCTACGTCACTATGTGGGAAGATATGCATAACGGCGGCCAAATGTTCACGGAAAGAAAAAAGGCATAACTTTTATTCTCGCTGTTGCAGCCAGCGCCATGTTGAGGAGACGCTGTGTTTCTGTGTGAAAGCGAAACTACTTTTTTTTGGCCTTCCAAAAGAGGACACAACTAGAAATCAGTGGTTAAGTTGTATTAACAACACTGTTCTGGAACAGTTCAACCCAAAAATTCAGATGTGTGCACTGTGCAGCGCATTTTGCAGAGAACTAGGACTGTTTCCTGTGAGAGTAGCCTACAATGCCGGTGTCTGTTTCTATGAAGTGGGGCAGTTTCAACTTTGCAAGGACAGTCTTATGCTTCTAACTCACAGTCTGTTGAGCAGTGTAGACTAGAGTAGAGCTTGTTGTTTGATGTGTCTTCAGACATGGTTTTATGTTTACACAGGGCGATATGTAGCTTATAAAAACACAATTTAAGTAATTATAATCAGTAATTATGTCCCCACTTGATGCAACAAATGCCTCGTTTATAATGGGTTTTTATTGTTTTTGTCATGTTAAAGGGTGCAACATTTCCATCACACGCTTGTGGAATTTGGCCAACCACAATGAACTGGATAGCTGGCCAATCAGTGTACACCTCGCTTTTCAGAATGATGAGCTTTGTAAAAGACTCGAACCAACGACCTGGTAACTAGTCCGGTTCTCTAACCATTAGGCCACAGCTGCCCCCACAACTGCAATTACGAAGTACAAAATGTAGTGTTTCATTGCTAGATGATGTCTAATGAAGGTATGTGCCAGGTGAAGACAGAGAGCAAATGATGAGAAATATGCCATCATTTGGCCAACTGATTGGGACAATAATGTATTTTACCACTGCCATGCATTACTTCCCCAGTTGTGTAGCCAGAGATGGACTAACAGTTAGATACAGAGGAGGGCTTGTGGCCAAATTATGCCGATTTGACACAAATTGTTTCCATAGCTGTGCTAATTGTGTGTGTGTGTGTGACAATGACTGTATTTTATCGATAAATGTAGATGCTTTATTTTGTTGTGCAGTATAGTGCCCTTTCAAAACAAGCAGGCATGGGCCCATGCCCAAGTGGTGGGCATCAGATGGAGGGAAGCACGAGTCATACCATGACAGAAGCAGCTAAATTAGATCTAAATCAGAACATTTTGTTGAACTTTTGTGATAAAATGTTCTCATTATGTCACAAAATATGTATAATGATTAATGTAAAAAGAAACATTTGCAACTGAAATGAAAGCACACTTTAATCTTTGTTAGTTTGAGAATTTGTGGTATATACCATATGCATTCCAGTGCTGTTTTCTGTAAAATAAAAAAAACCCTGAAATACAAGATACACTACTGTTGAAGAGTTTGGGGTCAGTCGGATTTTTATTTTCAAAGAAATCAATACTTTTATTGTACAAGGATGCATTTAACCCTTTAACTTTTGTGTGGATGTAGCAATCTGTAATAGTCTTGTACTGCTACTAGGTTTTTATTGTTTTTAGGGTCAATGTGTTTTGATGAGTGTAAATGTTTGCCGTGAGAAAAGATTAAGTTGATTTTGAGACCTGTATGAAGTATTTTGCCCTAACTGCAGTGTCAAGCTGGAAATGACAACAGTGTATGAGTTATATGTGTGTGTGTGTGTGTATTAAAAACACCTGTCTGGTTTCTGATTATATGGTTTCTCATTATTTTTTCATGTGATAGTTTGTCCTAACATTTATTTATAGAGTGTTTACATTTTCCTAGATATATATATATATATATATATATATATATATATATATATATATATATATATATATATATATATATATATATATATATATATATATATATATATATATATATGTATGTATGTATGTATGTATGTATGTGTATATATATATATATATATATAAATCATGTTCACATTTTATACATGTACAGTTTTTGAAAAAGCATGACAGTAATACACAGCATATAATTTACATTTAGTGCCCATATAAACGTCATATATATCCTATATGAATGAATGGATGTGTCGATTGATTGGATGCAGTATGCGCATTGGAGCAAAGAGGACAACAGTATGACCTCACTTTCTGAGGAGGATTACCTTAAACCCCCCCCTCAGTGCATCCTTCCTCAAGCAGACACACACACGCTGCTGCTTTAGTTTTCTGTGCCAGTCTGCTTTCTATGAGAGAGCTTTCAGTGTTTAATGTTTCGTCTTGTTCGTTGACAGGTTGCCATTATCTTGCACTACTCCTCCCTCTCTAGCATGCTATGGCTGCTCTTCACTGCCAGGAATATTTGCAAGGAGGTGTCCAAGGCTCCACCCATACCTCAGGACAGGGACCCCCCCAACCAACCACGCCCTAAAACCACTATCTTCAGGTACAAAGCACAAAGATTATGAATTTACTAAAGGTTGAGAATTCTGATTCAATAGTGGTTCTTATTCAATACAGAGTTATTTTTTTATTAAAGAGATAAGTTGGTAGGTACAATATATATACACTACCATTTAAATGTTTGGGATCAGTAAGATTCTTTTCTTTGTTATTCAAAGTCTTTTGTGCTTGCCAAAGCTGTATTTATTAATCAAAAGTACAGTAAAACAGAAACATTGTATATATATATATTTTTTAATTGACCCCAAACATTTCATAGTAGTGTAATATTTTTATTTTAATTGGTATGCAGTGTATTTGCTGTTTGGAAAAAGATCTCACATCTCCAGACAAAATAAAATTGGTTTTACCCTCATCTTGTCAGGTTTTATCTGGTCAGTGGTGGGATCCCTCTAATTATAGTGGGCGTTACGGCTGCTGTTAGCTTGGATAACTACGGTAGCAGAGATGACGCCCCTTAGTAAGTATCATATTTACTGGTAGTGCCCAATTAGATGTCCGTTGCAATATGTCTCTGATTCCCGGAGATGTATCTTAATTTGTGCCATAGTAACCATGAGATTCTGTATTTAGATCTAGAGTGGTATCGACACTGTCAGTTTAATCATTGTCTCTCTCTCTGTTGCAGCTGTTGGATGGCCTGGGAGCCCAGTCTTGGGGGCTTTTATGGTCCCACTGCCTTCTTGGTCTTGGTAATGTGCATCTACTTTCTATGGATATTTGTGCAGCTAAAGCGGCACCCTGAGCGCAAGTATGAGCTCAAGGCCATGACCGAAGAACAACAGCGTCTAGCTGTAGCTGAAATCGGCCATTGCCACGCTGTCAGCGGAGAACCTGGTGAGCACGGCGATCACACAGGCTGCACAGCCATCACAGCCTCCATGCTGGCCAATGAACACTCTTTCAAAGCTCAGCTGAGAGCCACCGCCTTTACTCTCTTCCTCTTCCTGGCCACCTGGGTTTTCGGAGCATTGGCTGTATCACAGGGCCATTTTCTAGACATGATCTTCAGCTGCTTATACGGAGCGTTTTCAGTCACATTGGGGCTTTTTTTGCTGATTCAGCACTGTGCAAAACGTGACGACGTGTGGCATCGGTGGTGGGCCTGTTGCCCCAACAAACCAAAGTTGGAGGTCAACGGAGAACCGGCGGGGAACGCTGCTCCTCCTACTCAGAGTCACAGCCATACACCATCCCACGGGCAGAACCAAATCCACTGCCAGGTCGACTCGTCCTGCCTGGGTAAACCTTTGCTTTCTCCGCACCTACATTCCCCTTTGCCGCACTGCAAATTGGATACTCTGCCCTCCACCCAGAACCACATGAGCACCTGCTGTGCCACCCTTCACAGCCCCTCTTCCTTAATCGGGAGCACGACTCGCCCACAGTCCCTCCCTGATGAACTGCCCCGGCCAACCCTTCCCCTGCAAAGCTGCCTGAAGGACAGGTCTAAGACTCGTTCCTTCAACCGACCTCGGCCCTGCCTCAGGGACTATTCTTATCACATGACCTCCACTAGCATGGACGGCAGTGTGCATAGCTCCCACCTGGACAGCCCCCACAGCGTGCACCTGGACAACCCTCTCACCTGCCACACGTCCCACTTGGACACTCAACTCTCTTGTCACAGCCCCCACCCAGACAACCAGCTGCGCTGCCCCAGTCCCAGTCCTCACTTTGAGAGTTTGGCTTCGCACGGTCTTCACGATAGCTTTTCCTGCCACAGCGCACTCTTAGACAGTCAGCTCTCGTGCCACAGACACATGTGCTGTGCTAAAGCAGACCCATTCTCGAGCATATGCTGCCATAAAGCTGACCCATTTGTCAGCCCTTGCCAGGCGGAGGATCCTGACAAGGGTCCGCTGGTGTACAGTTGTGCAAAAATGGCAGATAAAGAGGACGAAACCATGCTGCATTTGGATACAACCCCTCCGAAGGCCACTCTGGTGAGCTCCCAGGCCACGCTTAGCAGGAAAGGCACCCTCAGCCGGAGAGGGACACTGAGTCGGAATAGTAGTCAGCATGAGGACTACGTACTTACCTCTGATTCCACAGGTAACATTAGGACTGGACCTTGGAAAAACGAGACAACCGTGTAGGCCTGTGAATGATGTGCTAACCTGTTTCTCTCGCCTGAACTAAACTACTGTGTAGTCCCAGGGCTGTTACCCAAAGGCCCTCTCTTCTTTGAGCTAAGCTACTGTGTAGTCCCTCTGCTGTGACTTCCCCTTTCTCACCTGCCTCATATACCTTCTCTTCCCCTTTAAAGAGATTTGAACCTCTGGTTACCTCTTCTCAGACTTCATCTCATGTCTCATCCCAGCGCTATTTGGTTTGTACCCTTGCCATTTTGATATGGCAGCAAAGATCACGACATACATTTTAATTTGGAAGATTTTTAATAATCAAACTGATTTTTGTACACGTGTTTTGGGGTATGGTAACATAATGTGAAATTATGTCGTTGTGGATGTGTGAGTGTATGTGTGTGTGTGTATGTGTGTGTGTGTTTAGTAGGTGAGAAAGTACTGAGTGCATGTGTTTGTGTCTATTTGCATGTGACAACATGCTTGTGTGTATATAGATAGCAAAATTTCTATTTGTGCAAGAAAAGTTCTCTGTTCTAGAGCCAAAATCTCCCACATTTGTGTTTAGCCTTCTAATAAAAAAATGCTAAATGGATCGCCAAGTGTGAAAACATCAGCACTTAATTAGATTTTTACTTTAAAAGGAAAACTGTGAATTACCACTAATGAAATTCAAGATTAATCAATGAACATATGAGTTACAGTATAGGTGCCAAACTGTTTAATAATTAAAATGCAACTGAAATCTACCTGAAAGTGCAAAGTAGTTTGTGATTATGTGGATAATGGTGAGTGGTTGTCACAACGAAGCTGTCATTTTTTTTTCATCTACAGACATAAAAGCAGCAAACAAATAGGCTCCCTGTGTTTCCATGGTGACAAATCATGAAGAGAGGTGCCCAGTCAGAATGCATTTGAACTGCACATGTGATGTATGCACATACAGTATTTAATTACTGGCAAAGATGCGCAGATCAGTTCAAGTCAATGGCCTTACAGAACGTATCAGTTTTGCATTGATCAAAAGTCTTGTGTTGCACTAAAGCATTAAAGCATGCACACCATAATGTAGGAAGCAATCATTTACATACCTAACAAACTACATATAGCTACATATATTCATGTGATCGACAGGAACGTGTCTTTGCTTATTGTAAATACTCATGGTTATTTATTCTGAGGCAAAAAATAAATAAATGGAGGGCTTCACTTTCTACATTAGAAGAAAGGTTTCTCATTAACAGTTTATATCACTGTGCCAACTCACCTTGCTCACAAAAATGGTATGATTTAACTTGATGGAACCTCATCTGTCAAACAAGCAGTGAGTAAATGAAAACAAAAAGGGGAAAAAAATCTGTCTATGCCAACTCATATTTTAAATAATTAGGCACGTTGATTCAAAAATTGGAAATCAAGAATAAAATGGAATCTGAACACTAAATAACATAAGTTCAATGAAACATGAGGGCAAATAACCAGAATTTTGATTCAAGAAATGTATCAAATTTACACAACATTCTTGCTTTAATTGAACCTAATATGTGATTTATTTATTAAACTCTATTTATTCTTCATTAAAAAAAATTTGAATCAGCAAACCCGATTTACAACATATAAATTGGCGCAGATGCAACTTTCTATTTTTAAACTTAATATATGATTTAGTGTGCATATTCTATTTGATTCATAATTTAAATGGAGATAAACACTTGATAACACATGAAATCTGCCAATTGCTACATCTATCTATTTTAATTTTTAAAGGGTAATATAATTTTTTAAGTACCAAGTGATCGTATTTGTCTTATTTTTTTCTTAATAATATGTGCCATTATTTAATCAGAATGCCAACTAAAGAGTAATGTGAAACATTTGCAAGATTCCTTTTTTATAGTGGGTTTCTTTGTGAGCTCAGGGATCATGTTGCATTTACAACTAAACAAGATAGAAATTTGCATGAAATCAATAATGGCTATTGACCCCAGAGTGTTTTACCATTAAATTATATAAACATATTAATTTAAATTGCCTTTCACCAGCCAGCCCATGCTTTCTTCAGATGTGTAGCACATGGAGACTATTAGGCATTGTCTTGATTCTATGGAGGAAATGAAATTTGTCTAGCAGCCTGATTTACCATGTGTGTGTTTTATCTTCACCCACACAACCCACCTGTCATTTATAACAAATTCATGAACTGCAGTCATTTTTGGTCAGTACATGTGATATGTGCTCTGACCTGACCCAAAGTCAGTTTTTTTTTTTTTTACATTTGTCACAATTTTCAATAAATGTATTTTATCACCTGATGCTGTGGTCCTGTTCTTTTGCTGCTAAGAGGCTTCAAAGTAGCAAGGGAAATTCAATGCATAATGCCCAAAGTTGCCTGATTGCTTCCCTAACTAGATCTATTTCTCATTCCGTCCATTCGCAATGTTGTTTGAAGGCCAGTGTGCTTTGTCAAAATCATCCCTGAATTCAGCAGGAAGAATAGGCATCACCTTCACCTTGAGTTGGGCGTGTACTTATTGTGCCTGTGTCTCAGCTCTTGCTGACAGTCCTCAGAGCTGCAGGGCCTGGACGATTGTTTATTCATAAGTCCTCCCTGTTCTGCAGCTGATCCCTGCTCACGCATTCTGTTGTCAAGGACTCTGACATCATCTCGGAACTGTAGGAGACCAAGAGATGATGAAGAACAGCCAGCATGTTTTTACTCAAACTGTATAGGAGTTTTTAGCCTCCCAGCTAAATGGCTGTGTGAGGTTACCACTGGTACATGCTTGGAAACATTTCAATGTTTTATACTAAATATTTGCTGCAATACTTAGTTGCCCATAAGGTTTCTTGAGGTTGTGACTAGTAGACTTCTCAAAACAGAGAAAAAAAAAAACATGTATGTAACTGAAGAGGCCTTAAGTCTACTTAAAATGTGTAAGATTTAAAATCAAGAAGAAGAGGAAAATAATTAAGGGGCAAACGTAGGTCATTCGTTAAAGCTAAATGGGATTTAAGCAATGTCGCATTCACCCCGTAACCCATCAGGTGTTGTTAAAATGATACTAATCAGACGCAGTGTCTCATTCCCTTCTCAGGGAACCATGGTTACATAACCTGAGACATTCCCTTTGAAGGGAACTTTGAACAGCGTCCTCTAGGGGGTGCTATGGGGAATGGTATACACACACCACCATGCTGAGGGGAGTGCATGAGAAGCACAAAGGTGGGCACTAAGTATCAACTCTACTCAAGCTTAAGGGAGTTGCCCCTGGGATGGTTTGGCAGGTGTCAGTGACATTATTCCCTTCGACCAAAGGCCTGAGCTACATACCCCAGAATCTTGCCTGTTAGGGGCAGGACCTCCTCAACCCAGGGTAGAGCTCAAAGGCTTGGAATCAAAAGAAGATTTTTTTTTAAGGGGATATGTCCAAACGCCTTGAAGTAACTAGGTCTTGGTCTGTCACCCAGGGGCTACGATTTGTTCTGCATAAGCTCACTGAAGGAACTGTCTAAACAGACCCTTGGTAGCTACACCCTCACCAACTCAAAGAAAGGGCACAAAGCTGCAGCGCGTAACCCTTACCATACAGGATTTTAGAAAGAATGCAAAATGCCTGATGTGCATCATCACAGCGTGGATTTTAGAAAGTGCACAGAGACTTAGCATGCACATTTACCATAACATGGATTTTAGGGATGCTAATATATCTAAGGGGTCATGAAGGCTGTTTACTAGACAGGCCTAGAAACCATATGTGACAGTGGCACTCTGAGGGAGCAGACCCTAGAACACATAGAGTGCACATAGATGGAAATGGCACAACCCATAGAATAATCCGTCATATGAAGAGTCACCAACTCATCATCATGGTCACAAAAATGGTCTGGTTAGCAGTAAGTTACCTAGCTGAAGGAGCATAGCACCCAGCTCTCAGTCGAGAGGGGGATACAGATGCTCACCCTACAGCGTGCTCATAGATAATCGTGAATGGTAAACATACTGCAAGCTTAAACATAAATGCAGCATATCAGGGAGGCAGATGAAGGGGCCTAGTAGCCTGATGTTGCTGGTTCAAGGAGCTCTGGGAAACGGAGAACTCAGCCCTCAAAGTGAGAGGAGAACTCAGAATTCTCAGAGAGGGGTAACATGGCGACCCTCAGGAATGAGGGGAGCACTGGTAAAAGGTGAGTAGTGGCGGATCCTGAACTATGGTGAGCAGATAGCTACCCCTCCTTTTTCGAAAAGAGAGACAAGATCAGAGCTAAGTTTTTTTCATGGAAAAATGCTCACAGTGGACACAGATCGCTCCCTCAAGGTCATTGTGTGTGTGTTCTCTTTGCCCCAAACAAACGATGCAAAGATTGTCTGGGTCATCAGGTGTCAAATAGAAAGGTCACAGATCCCCACTTTTTCTTAAACATCTTGCTAATGCATGCCATGACAATGGAAGAAAAATATGGTTCTTACCACCAGAATGCCTACTTCAAACAAAATAGTCACTGAAGATGAAGAAGAGAATGACGTGCTCTTCCGGTGCCCGTTTATACTGTGGTCGCACCGGTAGTCATGTCATAGGCTGTTGTCAGCCAATGTGGTCCGTTGTTCTGAATTTGAATGAATGCTTCAGACCCCATAGTGCCCCCTGTAGGACGCAGTTTGAAGTTCCCTCGATAGGGAACTGCAGGGACGCTACTACTCACTTCCATCTGCTGGTGGATTTCAAACCCTCAGATTACAGATTTGACTGGTTCAGATCAGATAGTTTTTGTGTCAGCTGATGGGTTTGATCACCCTGCATTTTTTACTAAATCTTTGGAAGGGTTAATTTTGTTAATTAAAGTACTTTGTATCCATAACGAGGATGAAATATGTGCATTGTGCCAATAATTTAATGATTCTAATTGAAACATACTGATGTGGAGCAAGGAAGCTAAACTGAAAACTGATGTGCATGGTTAACTGGATAATTAAAGGGATAGTTCACCCAAAAATAAAAATTACCACATGATTTACTTATTCTCAACCCATCCTAGGTGTATATGACTTTCTTCTTTCAGACGAATACAATCAGAGTTATATTTTAAAAACATCCTGGCCCTTTCAAGCTTTATAATGGTGAATAGTGGTTAAGATTTTGAAGTTAAATCAAAAAGTGCATAAATCCATCACATATTGTGAGGGGGTGCAGGTCAATAAAAGCCTTCAGATTGATGCAGGACATAGACATAGCATAAGCTCCAGTAAGAATATACCAGTCTCACGAGAACAAATTTTATTTTAAACAAAGGAAAACCAGTCTCCTCTTGGTTTGTATCGAAATCCTCTAAAGTTTTTCTTTACAAATTCACGTTTTGTACTTCTAATTTATGACCTGTGTTTTTGCTCTCTCCTCTGTGATTCTGCGTTTTTGTCACTTCTTGCTGGAGTTTATGCTTCACCTATGGCCAACATCATCTGCTGATGCCTCTCTCTCGTTAACATGAATATGACAGTTAGCAGAAGCTATAGAGATTACGGTTTATGAAGTTTTAAACAATGAAAGACTTTTCTTACACAAACGCATTGATTCACTTCAGAAGGCATTTTTTAATTCCAAGAGCCATGAGGAGCACCTTTTTTGATAGATATCTGCACTTTATTTTGCTTCAAAAGCTTGACCACTACTGCCATTATAAAGCCAGGAAGAGTTTAGCCCTTTTTAAACGCTGATTGTATTTATCTTAAAGAAGAAACTTATATACACCTAGGATGGCTTGAGGGTGAGTAAGTCATAGGGTAATTTACATTTTAACATTTTTGAGTGAACTATCCCTTTAACTATCCCAATTTAAAAGACCTGATGAAAACTTGAATGCAAAGCCCAAACTCAAATCCCATTGGTTCTCAACACTTCGGTAGAGCAGCCATCATACTAAAAGACCCATCCCACCCTGGACATCAGATGTTTGAGCGGCTGCCCTCTGGTAGACATTTCAGGTCTATCACATCATGGACAAACAGACTCGAAAACAGTTTCTACCCCAGAGCCATTCATGAAATGAACACTGCCAAACATTATATTAATTATTTAGTTTCAAAGGGTGGTGTGACTTTATTTTGTGCCTTATATAGAAGCAGGCATACGCCTACTTCCTGATGTTCTGATATGGTTTGAGTGGTAATGGACAGAACGCACAACAACTTAAATCAGATGACATACTATCTGAGAGAGTGGGAGGTGGAGGAAGCAGTGAAAATGAGGTACCGAAGAGGAAGGAGGATAAATAGATCCATAGACGGGAAGGCACAGGACAGGAATAGAACAGCGTGGTGAGCTGGATACGTGGACAGGTGTCTTATAATAGCTTCCTTTGCTTAAAATTCAAGGATGGTTCTTTTTTCAGCGAATCTTGGCAATATGATGTCAAACATCGGGAAAGATATATCTAAATATGTGTTGGTTATACATACATAGAGAGAGAGAGAAAGACAAGTACATTTTTAATTAAAAATTTACCCCCAGGCAAGTTTGGGCAGAAAACCCAGAGTGACTTGTTGCTGGTATTTAATAATAATATAATAATAATTAGATGTCAAACACCATATATATATATATATATATATATATATATATATATATATATATATATATATATATATATATATAAACAATGTAAAAAAAATGGTGACTGTTTAATAATAGCTTAATCTGTGCTGTCGTCTTCTTTTTCCTTCGATTTCTCATCTTTGCGTGTTAATGCTTCATTTCTCATGGAATGGGCTGCCTTCCCTCCTTCCTGCAGGCTACTTCATGGCCTGAACCACTTCAATGACAGGAAGTCAGAGGCAGTCTGCAGACAGCTCTTGTACAAGCCTGACCTATTTAAATTCTGTGAAAGCAGGCGGAGCTGTCTCTCACTTTCCTGTTCAGTGAGGGTCCACGGATTTTCTATCAATCAGTTGATCCCAAACTAATCAGTCAGTCACAGATCTGGGATCTGTTTGAGTGTGAGCGTCATGCGATCCACTCATGGGGCTATAAGCTCCACTACATCAACGCCCCATTTATGCATCACAAATATCCTCATAGTGACAAAGGATAATGACTCACGGCAAATCATAGCCTGGGTAGAGATTTTGCCCTCATTATCATGACAGAGCCTTCATGAGAATGAAGGTGAAAGCTGAACCAAGGTCTGGTAAATTAGAGCGTGTATGGGACAGCATCTAAAATAGGATAATAAATACATTCATTTGGAGTGTCATGTACTGTTAAACTTTAGATTATCTTGTTTAATTTGATACATAACACCCACACTAGCATAACTCTTAACAAAATAGACCAGTTTCATTGGAATATATGAAAATGAAAATGGGCAGAATTTTTTTGGGAATAATACGAAACCCTATTTTATTAGAAGAGAAATGAGGAGACCCCTTCTTATTCTCATTTTTTCTATCATTATATATATTTAACTGATACATGCCTTGCTTAAAAACTTGTACATTTCTTTTTATCAATGCCATTCGATATGTATATTTTATTCAAGTTTATTTTCAAGTTTATTTTTTTAGTTTAGTGTTACTAAACTGTGGCTAACAAATATGAGAACGTCAAAGTGAATCTTCAACACTAAATGATGCAATAAAAGATAACTTTGCAGTTAATAGCTGCTGGGAGTGATTTTGTAAGAGATGTATGAATTGTATTTCCATACAGTAGCTCACAGGCTGGCATAAGGCTTTCTGAAAGGGTTCACCATTCAAGGGTTCATTGATAAACATATATTTGCTCTATTGTGAATTCCTTAGAAGTTTAGCTGACCCCACAGAAATGTTGATAGACTTCTTGCTAGAGGAAAAATGCCCCCGTGTTTGCATCATACTGTTGAATACTAATAAGTCAATATTACGCCGAATGTGCCAGTAAAACACCCTTGGCATGACATTATAAAGACTGCTATTTTACTAACCTAATGCAATACTGCCATCTAGAGGTGAGTGCTGCCTTGGCAACATTTGCCTGCCAAATCACATTTTATATATATATAGAGAGAGAGAGAGAGAGAGAGAGAGAGAGAGAGAGAGAGAGAGAGAGAGAGAGAGAGAGAGAGAGAGAGAGAGAGAGAGAGAGAGAGCAAATCCCAAATGCAATAAAAGTGTCAAGCATTTTTGCAGTCATAAAAAATAACCATCTTCTTCAAAGGTATTTACATTTATTAAAGAGGGAACTGCAAGGAGGTAAATACAGTACAATATAGTGTCAACCTGGTGCATCACTTTTAGGCACTTAGCATAAAAAAAATAAACGTGTCTCTCAGATCCCAATAAAACCTGTGTGACGTGGGCATTACAACAAAGAGGAAGGACGTTTTTGCTTGAGGACAAACATTATTCGGTTCTGAGTGAGGACTATATTTTTGCTCATTCATGTCATGACATTACTTATTTCAAGCTGGGCCATTTGAGCTGAATATTAGTCAGCTGTTATGGTTTGCATAAACACTTCCACTACTTCACATGTATAACAGTGATTGTCATGTCACAAAGAGGGTGACAAACATAGAGTGAATATTAAAATAAAATAAAAAACCTTTATAGGCCAACAACATAGTTTTCACGTTAGAAACAAAGTTTACTGACTGAACATGGGAAAGTAAAGCTTCAGAAAATCCACTGATTTATTCGGACAACTATAAAACACTGAACACCAGCTACTTTACCAGCTTATTACCTCTCTGCCATAAAAGCTTGACCAATTAATGTACACAGACAAATGAAGACACCCATTCTAACAATTAGAGAGATCTCAGGGAGACTATGTGACAGATCACAGAACTTGTGGGGTGTTTATCTATATTTAATAAGAAATTATATTTTTTTTAAAAACACAAACAAAACAAAATAGCAGACTCACAAAGATTTAAAAACACCATCTGCTCTGGACAGTGTTGCATTTTCAACAACTTCTAGTAAACCATGCTTTTAATGCAAAGGATATGTTGAATTTTATAACTCAAATGACATCTCAGCTGTGTTTTGTTAAGTTTTAAACTGTCAACCAATTGTTTCTATGGAACATAAACCCATATTGAAAAGACTTGCTATCAATAAGAATACAGTTTATGAAAAAAAGAAAATAATTAAAGGAAGTCCCAACTCCTAATTTTGTGGTTTATAAATCAGTTGAAATCAAAAACCAATGTAGCGAGGGATAAATAATCACAACTTTCAATCTTTGAACTCTGCTAAGCACCCAATAATCTTACAAATCTGGACTTTACCACGGAAAAACAGACCCTTTTGTTAAAAGTTTGAGGCAGAATGAGGCACTCAAGTATCACAGAAAACTAAAATACAGTTAGTGTTTGGTTGGCTATTTGAGGTTTGTTGGCTTGCATCTCAATACATCCTGTTTTATCTCTCTTTTTAGTAAAGCATAACAGTACATTTACAGGTGCATTACTTCATTTCAAATAAGGAAAAGGACAACAAAAAGCACCAAAGCCATAACTGACAGATGAAGGTTCAGAATATCTTTACAGAGAAAAATTCCAACTACACTATTATAAAGTCCATTATTGCTACTGAAATGACACCGGGTCTGAACTGACATAATGAAGGGAGATGCATGGTACCAGCAAAACACGAAACTGACCCAAAGATACAACATGAGAACAAATACTGCATATTAAATGGCAAACCACCTCAACGTACACAACATTTTAACAGGATGGTTTCCACAGGAACCAGTTGGGCATGTTTTTAGGCAATATCATGTGTGTCACATAATAATGTGTGTCATCCTAAATAATATTAAAATGGATAGCTCACCCTTAAAATTCTAATTCAATCTTCATTTTCTCACCCTCATGTCACATCAAACCTTGATGAAGATCTTTTAAAAAATGTCCGTGGAATGAAATTAAGTGGGGTCTAACCTTTTAGACTTGACTTGATAAAACTGGCCAAAATTTGTGCAGATTTGGAACGACAATGAGAGTGAGAAAACAACAAATTGTATTTTTGGGTGAACTGTCCCTTTAAAATTTGCATATCAAATTCAATTTCTTTGAACATTTTCACAATATCTAAGGCCCGGAAAAGACATTCATTGGAAATTAGAATTGTTTCAGTGTGACAATGTAGCCAACTTAAACTGTACTTAAATGGTACATAAAAATCTACAATCAAACACAGATGACTTTTTTTTTTTTTTATAAACTGGACCATTCACTCATTCATTCAGAAATGATGGAATTACCTGAGTATTCAGTTCAATTGTCTGCATTAAAAGAGGTCTATAAGAGACAGCACCATCTTATACCAGTGATCTTTCTGCTTGCACCATAAACATACAGTGTGTCCAGTTTTCACAGTTCCGCTCTATACATACTCGAGGGTTTTCATTTAAATATACAAGGGTGAAAATTATTTACATACAAACTTGTTCCAGGTACCAAACTCTTCTCTATTACACTATACTCTTTAAAAGCGTCTGAAGAAAAATCTATGGAAAAATAACATCAACAGGTTAACTGTATCTTACTGTACTATTAAAAAAAAGAAAGAAAATATTACAAAGGTTTTTTTTTTTTTTTTTTTTTTTTACAATGAAGGATGGCATTTGGCCCAATCCAGGGGCTGTGTAGTTGCATTAGAACAGCTTATTCCAGTCTCTTGTTGCCTCCATTAGATGCCGTTGACCATGGCCGATCCAGTCCTCCTGGTTGTTGAAACTCGGCCGCAAAACCAGCAACAAAAATTTGACTGCTGCTCTGAACCAGCAGATGAGGACCTCACCACCTCATATTTATTTCTGCTAGTCTTTTTTAACTTCAGTTTCAGTATGAATCTCTCTTGAACAGCACCACTTACTGGCCTTGATCTTTTACCCCCACTGCCATTGGAAGCATTCTGCTTTGCAAGCGTTCTTGGAAACTCCGACAGGGCTTTAACTGTATTTTGGGACAGTGCCACCTTGAGAACTTCACCTTTGTATCGGTTCACGGACCTCATGATGCTAGCAACTTCAGGAATGTCTGCATCTGGATGGTTCAGCACAACCACAGGCTGGTTTCGCCGGGGAGATTTGATTTCTTGAAGTGGACTAAAGGGACAGAGCCTCAGCGTTCTCACCACATCTTTCGCAACAGGCTCCCAAATTGAGGTAGCGTCTTTCTCAGCCGACGACTTGCTGGAGATTCTCCTCATTTTGGAGGAGCTCTCCAGCATTTCCTCAAACAAAGCTCTTCGCCTCCGTTTCCTTTGGCTTCGTGGACGGACGGAACAGGGAACAAGGGGCGACTTCTGTAATGCTACATCGTGACCAGCCCTGTTTTTGGTCTGAACATCGGACTGGGGTATAATATGTTTAAGTTGGGATGCAGGGATGAATTTATGAATGAGACCTTGTGAATTAGTAGAGGTTTTAAGTCCTGCTGACATATTGGTTAAAGATTCATTTGAGGACATTAACAAATAAGGTGACTGCAGAGAGCTTGCCGCAAGGTATACCGATTTTTTGGCTGTGGTGTATGGAGTGGTGGAGAGAAATCTGGTGCCGTTGGGACCACGAACGACCTTAAGGAAAACCCTGTTTTTGCCAGCCTCGTTCAAAGTTTTCCCATCTGAATTGTTCAAAAGTATACCTGACTTGGCAGGAGAAATGTATCTAACCAAGTAAGCTTGTCTCCCAGCCTGCAAAGGACTGGTTTTATCTGCAGCTTTCACAGGCATGGCCAATACAGGACGAGTTGCAAGCACAGTCTTTGAACTCGAACCACTTGACTCACTACTAACTGGCGTAACAGGGAGAGGTCTTTGAACCAAATAACAAGTCTGTGGCGCGTTGGTCGCCTGTTCTCCGGATGAGGACTTGACAGCACCTGATAAGAGAAGAGATGTTTTAAGAGCAGAAGCATTGACGAAGTAGCGGTTTCCACTGCCACTTGGTGCCATCTGGGCAGACACTTGACCTTTTGTTTCAAGATTTGAACTCTGTCCAGACATGCCAATTCTGCCTCCATTTAAAGTAAGAGCTAACCCCGTTGTCTTGCTGGCCATCTCAATCCCAGGTTTCACATAAGACACATTAATTTGGGGAGAACAGGACTTAGTGATTAGCTTGAAACCAGCTCCACTTTTCAGCTGAACTGGCACGGCATATGGAGTGTCTGTAGTTTGAAGGAACATCTGCTGTTTTCCTTCAGGTGTCTGCAAGATCCGAAGTGTGGTTTTGGTCGGCCTAACAGTTTCTTGTACCGTCGCCGAAGACCTCATTCTTTCTTTCTCAAGCTGCTGGCTGATTATGGCGTCTGAGTGCTTTTCAAGTATCTTGCCCAAAACAGCCGCACTATTCACACTTGTTGCTGTGTTTTCGCTTGCAAAGGTATCGCCTTCCTGTTTTTTCTCTGGTACTGATGAACAAGCTTCTTCTTCTTTTTCTGGAAGAACAGGAATGAGTGAATCATCGACAGTAGCTATGCACTCATCGACCTCAATATCACTATCTGACACTCTCTCTAATGCTTTCTCTCCACTTTCAGAGACCAGATCGCTCTCATTAGCCCCTCCCTTGCTATCTTCTTCAGTCTGAAGAGGCGGCGATGGTGGCAGAGTTAAGCTCCAATCACCAAAATCCTCCTCACACTCTTCTTCCTCCAAATGCGGTGAGTCTTCCTCAGGCAGCAATGAATCAGGAGAGCTTCCAGAAGTGTCTTTAGAATAATTGTGGAAACTAAAGACCTCTTGACTTGGGGAATTGAGAAAGTTATTTTCAACTTCTGTGTTACTATCTTTGGCTTCAGTTGATGCACTTTTACTAGTTTCACTTTGTGCGCTTGCCTCTGCGGTTTTGTTTTTAGTTACTTCAGAGGACTTTACGACAATACTGTCTGAGGCTGGAGTCTCAGAATGAGCATTTGGGTAAAACTGAAAGCTCTCTCCAACTTCTGCGGTAGAGGTCTTAACTTGGTCAGAATCAGAATCCTGCCCTTCTTTAGCCACTAAATCATGGATACTCTTTTCCACAGGGCTTTTAATAGCGCAGTTTGGTTCAGTGCTATTCTCGCATGGTTCCTGGATAAGGGATTCTTCTGTTATTACTGAAAATGGTGCATCTACAGTCATTTTTGATGGAAGTTTAGATTTCAGGGTGTCAGTGTTTGTGGACTTGCCTTCTACAGACATTTCAGGGTTTGATTCTAAATCAGAAACTGCATTAGGACATGTGCTTTCATCAGCAGATGATTGTGATCCTGAGGGTCCATCTATAACTGAAGCTAACACATTAGCCTTGTATTTAGATGAATCTACTTGAGCCATCTGCAAATCAGAATCAGTGGAGGAAAGCTCTTTAGTTGAAACTGGAAGTGTGCTGGCTGTCTGGATATCATCAGTGGAGCATTTCTCACTCGGACAAAGGAAAGACACCTCATGCAGATGAGGCGATGACCTTCCATTGGATTGACGGCTCTGACACAGGAAAAGTGCAGCATCTTTTGATGCCGTAGACAGTACTTTAACACTATGTGAGACTTCAGAATCCTTTTTATTAACCTGCTCTGCTTTAGCTTTACTCGCACTCTCAAAGTTAACTTTGTGCTCATTTATCAGGGGGAGATGGTTGCCAATGTGATTTTCAACTTCCTGTGACTCTTCTTTAATTGAAGATATCTCATTTGATTCGCCAGACTCTAAACTAAGGAGAGATCCTATGCTTGGTGAGGATGAAGAGCAGGGACTGCTGGTTATTTTGACTTCATCATCACCAATGTGTGAATCAGACCCTTCATTTGCAGTGTAGTCCTCTTGTTTTGTCGGTATGACTTTAAGAACTAAATGTTTTTTACCATCTACCATCTTGAAGCCCATGACTTTAGTGGTGCAGTTCGGTGGGATAGAAATTTTGTTTTTCACCATAAGGACGGTCAGTCCATTGCTGTTGGTTGAATTCAGAACTGGACTTCCTGGACTAATCTCATGCTCTTGTAACTTTGGTTGTGGCGTTGTTGATTGAATGAGGTGCAAAGTTTGCGACTCACTTTTTATAGGAGACTTTGTCCATTTAACACTCTCCTTTTTAACACCGACAGCTCTTTCAAGGAACTGCTGGGTCTCCTCCAAGGTATTTTCAGAATTAAACAACCTGCCATTATGATCAAGCAGACCTACACCGGCGACTGAGTTACGTTTTGACATCGACTGCGATTCTCTGGATCCTCCAACTGGAGGAGACTTTTTAAGCAACCGTTTTAATCCAGGGGAATTAACTCCAGAACTGTCCTCATTTGTTCTCCACTTGTTCATTTCCTCACCGTGTGCCACAGTAAGATGTTTGTTCAGATAATCTCTGCGAGCTGCACTATAGCCACAAATCTGACAAGAGAAAGGAAAAGTCCCAGAATGCACCATGTTATGCCTCTGATGCTCCCCTTGCGTGGGGCTGCCATGTGGACATTTCACACATTTGTGATTACGTTCATTGTGATGATGGATGTGTTGAACAAAGGTTCCTGCATCACGGGTGGAAAACTCACACTTTTTACAGAGAAACTGTCCATTATGGCTGTGGCAGTTGGTAAAGTGCCTGGTGAGCAAAAGAAGCGAATACTGCACCCCATCGTTGCAAATCTCACACGTGACCAAAGTGTTTCGATGTCCGATGCGATGTCGCTGAAGAGATGAGAATTCATTGGTGACAAACAAGCACAGATCACAAGGATAAGTTGGAAGAGTCCCCTTGTGTGTTCCTTGAAAATGTTTCAGCAAGTCATTTGGGCTGTAAGTGGTGTCGTCTTTGCATTCAGAGCAACAAAAACTCAGTATTTTTCCAGAGAAGATTGCACCCTGCTGCATCTTACACGGAGTCTTTCCAGAAGCTTTGCCGTCTGTGTGAAGATTATCAGTGGCTGACTCCTCAGGGGGTGTTTCTTGGTCACAATGTTCATTGCAAGAGGCTGTCTCTGGAAGCTGATGTGTCAATTCGAGAGGCAAAGTGTGATCCTGTGAGGGGTCATCATCCTGGCTCAGGTCATGGCTTTCAGGGGGATCATCTGATGTCGTCAGGTCAACCTCCATGCTTTAGAATAAAGGCTCCTGCAATATTAAAAAACAAGCAAGCATTATTAAATTGTAAGATAGGAATAATTCTACTGCACAATTAAATGTTAACAGCAGTTAAGAAAAATTACCCCTTTAGTAAAAGCTAGTATGCTTTTATTTAATGCAGCATGTTGAGTATTTAAGCTTTGCAATACTAGTATTTGTTTAAAATGTCAGACTACATTTTTTTTGCTTTTTAAAGCTTGTTGTCTTAGCATCAAGAAAGAAGGACAGAAATATTTCAACACCATTCACCTCAATTCCTTATGTCCTGAACAACTACAGTCTAAGCAGCTTTTAAATTGTATACTACAGGATAAGAAGTATAAAAAGCTCTTAATAATATTAATATATTAATATTAATAATTGTTATGAGTCCATATGGATTTATACATCAGTTTTTTTTATATTCTACAGTAAGATGTTTCCGAATATTCTACACATTCTGTGAAAACCTATAGAGCATTCTGCAGATTTCCATAAATTTGATGTTTTCAGAGATGTTCAGAACCGCATACTATCCCACTGCTGCAGTTTAAAACTGTTAGACTGAGTTTATTATGCCAATGTTCTGCAAACATAAAATACATGGATGATTTCCTACATTTTCCAAAATGAGTTGTACACTGTATTTACAGTGCAGAATATAGCACTCCAGTGTAAAGAATGAACCAGAAGAAGAAATCAAACTATGCAATTTTTTTTTTTTTTTACATATCTGTGTCTTTATTCATAAAAGAACTGCCAAATGTTAGGACTTTTTTTTTTTTCCACAAAATTAGAAATGCAAAATTGCAAGATGATAAATGGATGCGATGTAATGATGATGCCATGTCACAAATGTATATGGGTCACCTAACAACATCTCTGATATTGTTTAATAACAGAAATGTTTACTATGGGAAAAATGCCTGGTATCTCACTATTAGAAATTCAAACTTGGTCTGTGCACTGGTAGCCTGTAGAAATGTAACGTATAAATATGTCAATATCTATTAAACAATTTCTACAAGAATCAGTACATGACATCATGGCATGTATATTTTTACATGGCTGGTGTAAACTGTCTAATTTCTACAACAGTTTAATAAGTTTGAAAGCATGTGAAACGTCATAATACACAGAGAATAAAAAAAATTGTTTATATATATATATTAGGTCTCAACCAAACAAGAAGTATGATGAACTGTGACCAGCATCACTAACTACTTAAAAACTTTAGATGATACATTTATTTAACTGGTGTGGAATTACTTGGGTTAATCGGATTAATATAAGTATGATTCCCTCCATAAACCGTATTATATTTCAGAATGAAGGAAAACACTTCAGTTTTCAGTGCAGTTAGATTAGAACATGGACCATGTTTTGATCTAAAGGAATGAGATGAGACTAAAGCTTCTCTCTCATTTTTGCAGTCCCCCCCAAAAAAGAAAAATACAAATCTATAAAATGTGTTGCAAAGCAGCAAAATGTGTCATTTGGCAAGCCTAAATTCTGCTTGGTGCCTTTTGACAGTAAATTTCAAGAAAACCAGCTTTATTCATAAACTGGGGGAATTAAACCAGTTGGAATATACAAAGTAAAGTGATGCATGCACATCATCTCATATATGAAGTGTGAACTTCATCAGGACGACATAAAACTCAAGCATACCTCGTCACGGACAGCGATGATTTATCTATAACGTTAATGTTACTCATTTTCCTCAACTGCTATATTAGCTAAACTTTTGACCAGGATTTCATTACTTTGCAATCACTCTACAGGGGTATAAACTTTTTAAAACATCAAACAAACTAGGAACACTCAACAACAAAGTCGTCCATCTGCGAATGATAAAAGTCGGTTATTTAAATTAAGTTGACATTCACCAACTTTGTGCAACGCGGACGCGCATAATACACATTCAACTAAAGGAAGTGCCTTGTCAATCGACTCAACGCGATAATTATGGCCGTGCATTTCTGGATGCACACCGACTATCCCGCTACTCTCATAGGGAACACGTCTACAAATGCCACTCAAAATCAATCACTCATAAGCCATGTTATTTATCCACATCAACAAAAATAAAGCAAGTCGCCCCCACCCACGCTGGATGTATTCAAACGATAAAAAAACAAAGAAGTCAACGCAGGAGCACACTACTCAAAAAAGTGGCCGTTATAGTTAAATTAAATGACATTATGTCTTAATTAATACTGCTGATTTAAATAAGCGCAGTTTGGAGAAATTTACCTCTTTTTTCTCTTTAGACTGGCAGGTCGGTGACGGCAGCCATGACAGTTCCATCCGGGTTCCGCTCCCTTCACTGCGCGTGAGGCAGGAACTCAGAGCGGATGAATATGGATTACCTGAAAGACTCATTAGGTCGTCTTTACCAACAAATATTTCGCTTTAAACATCGAAACTAATTATTTAAATGGAATAAAATACTCCTTTGATTAATTCATGAATAGAACGCCTTGTTTAAATCAAAATCCATGCAGTTCTTGCTCTGTATTAGAAGCAGTTCAACACATTTTCAAAAGTGGCCATGCATACTGTTGTTTTGTGGACTCTAGGGACGCCATGACTCACTCTAGATCATGGCGCGCCATCTTGACCTACAATATCATTACTCTCCATGGATAGTTAAACTAGTGTTTATTGGGTTGTAAATACAAGCGCACTGACCTGCTGGAAATAGATGCATTGATTTTTGCACTATTGTGATGGTGGCCATGATGATGACAATGATACTCTTCTAGCAGATTTATGTAACACATGCACAAAACTAATTTCCAGAACAAATAAGTTAGTAAAGAAACATATGTTTACAATAAATGTTAAAGCAGTATGTTTACCACACACAAACATACCACTTTATACACACAAACATAATTTTGCAATGAAATTCTAACAAACATTTTCCTTATTGCAGCTTGGACTTGATACTTTTTGTTTTGATTTATGAAACAAATCAAAACAAATGCTAATTATTTCCAAAATAAATAAATGAATAGGCTACTACAATGAATTTTAATGCAAATATATCTATTCATAATACTTTTATATTTTGTTCAGCTATATGTATATTCTTTATGTAAGTATCAATAATCACAATGATATGAGTTCACAAATCAGACAAACATTGTTGTCCTTGCATTTCAACATACAACTCCAAAATTCATATTTGGTAACTTCAGATCTAGAATAAATGATGACCAAGGTCAGAAATTCACCAGACCAGGTGGTCACCAAAAATGGCAAAACTGCCATAAATATTTAAAATGCTATTTTGAGATATCTCAGACTGAAATGTCTCCTTTCTATAACTGTAAGGTTACTGCACTGTTGTATTTTCATATTATAAATTCAACTAAGGTTATCATGAACTTTGTATAATAAGAGAGATTTATTTACAAATAAGACAATTAAAATGTATGTAATATACTGCAAAATATGGGAAAATACCTCCAAACATATTACTGTCAACAGTCTTGCGAACTGTCTTGGCGTGTTTGCAAATTGATCAAGTGATTGTTATGAACAACAAAAGAGGATGAATGAATGAAGTGTAAATTAAGGTGTGGCATGTGTGACTTGCCCATTGGAGATCATAGAGCCCACTGACTTCAAATTTCACATTTGAGATATTACTATTGTTTGTCATTGTAGGCCATTATTATGCTAAGATCCCAAATGAGGAAGGATGACCAAGATCAGAAATTCACCAGGCCTTGGGACAATAAGGTGATCTTGCAGCATAACAGATGTTTTAACCAGGAAAATGTAAAATTACAAAACAATTAAATAAATATACTAAATATACTTAATTATTGTAATAAGAAATGCAGATATTAGTTTAGCCCAAACTGTACCAACAATACTGAAGCTGACCTTAGAGCAGCAGATTTATCTGTACATTAGCCATAATTTAAAATATTTAATGGAAGAGCTAAGATTTATTGTTGTATTCATTGTTTTAATAAGAGCATTCCATTGCTGCTTTTTAAAAAGTGTTTTCTTTTTCTAATAACTTGGAAATATGGTATGGGAGATATAATGACATTATTATTATTATAATTGTCAGGGTAAAAAATTATATAGACCTATAGGCATCTGTGACTGGAGCCTATTCATATTGATAAAGGAGTATTTACAGCCATGGATGTGTTGGAGTTGGCTTCATAGAAGCAATTGTATAAACAGATTAGGGCATATCAATCAAAGAGGTGTGAACACATTCATCAAACATCATTCACACCTACGATCAAGGTAATCTTTTAATTTGATTATCACAAAATGCTGAAATTTTTAAATCTTTCTATTTCTTGTATGATATTAAGAATATAGAGTATATGTACCTTTTTATTGTTGAGAGACTGTTCCAACACAAAATAATGTTTTATTCCTAAACTAGATACTTTTAGGTTCACATCATTTAATACAAACTGTGATGAGAAACAGTGTGGCATGATCATACATATCTATACCAATATTAAGTATTGTAACAATTACTCTTTTGAAATACAGTTTTAAAAATCTTTTTTATTAAAACGACATTGTGGTTATACAAAACTTCTATACTTGAAATTAGTATATACACAAAAAATAAAAGATACATACTATTTGTATATTCATTTTTCTTTAAATGTATATCCGGTAAAAATACATAATTATAATGTATATTGTTATTGATAGTAATAAATACAAATAATAATATTTGTTGAGAGAATAAAAAATGCTATTATGTACATATTTTATTATTGTTTAAATATATTTACATTTCTGATTCTTTTTAAATAAAATTCACCATAAACTTTGCAAGCTGAATGTAAAATGTATTTATAGACTTTCAATTACTTTAAATACATACATACATACATGCATAAATGTAGGCTATGTAAAATCCTAATAAAGATATGGTCATGTACCTGCAAAAGTATTTCTTTTCAAAATTAGTAAGCCGCAATAGGCTAGTTAAAACATAAGCAGCATTTCTATAAACAGTCTTACAAATTGTTTTGACATGTTTGCAAATTGATCAAGTGTTTGTGATTAACAACAAAAGATGATGGATGGATGAATGAAGTGTAAATTAAGGTGTGGCAGGAATGGAGGTGTGACTTGCCCATTAGAGATCACAGAGCCCACTTAACCTTTTAAGTGTACAAGTGTTAGGACAGCCCCTTTCTGGACCATCAAGTGGGCAGGTATAAATATTGGCAACCTTCAGTTGTAGCACAAGGAGCAGTAACAAAGCGTTCAGCTTGACCTACTCATCCTTTCATTCTACAATCAGAAATCCTTCAAAGACATGTGGACTGACTGCATTGGTAAGAATTCCTTTTATTTATTTCATTATTATTAAGTATTTATTTTATGTAACTTTTTTTGAAATATTATTTTAAATATTTGAAAGATATTTTAAGAATTTTTTCTGAAATATTTATATTTCTTATATCCTCTAGATGCATTTGCCAACATGTCATTTATTTTTTTCTCTAACAGCTCAAGATGGAAGCTCACAGGCCAGTAAGATTGCAGGCCGCAGGAAGCGAACCAGTTTTAACAAAGAGCATTTAGAACTTCTAAAAATGGCTTTCAGCGTGGATCCTTACCCTGGTATTAGTGTCAGGGAAAGTCTATCTCAAGCCACAGGCCTTCCAGAGTCACGTATTCAGGTATGCCAACATCAATATAGAAAACAATCTGTTTTCATATACATGTTAAAAAGTATAAAAATGTTAATCCATTAACCTGCTAACATAACTTTGTTTTGTTTTTCCAGGTGTGGTTCCAGAACAAGAGGGCCAGAACCCTAAAGAACAGAGCCACTTGGACCTCACCACAGCTGGATAGTACCTCTCCTCTGCCCAGCCCTTTTCTACCTCCTCACATGGCTAGTGTTGGGGCCAGTGGCCACCATAGAGGCATTCAAGAGGCATCCTTCAACCTTCAGATGGCTCAAACATCTCCACAGCACTTTACCTTTCCTCCAACCACCTACAGCACACCTGCTATTAAGCCACGGCAAAACAGGCTGATGGGAACCTCTTGTTCTCCCTCTCTTCCCTCTGATCTGCAAGCTGCAGACAGCTGGAGCTCTGGAGGAAGCACACAGTCCTCTCCTGAGTCTACATGGAATCTACCAGCACAGAGTTTTGGGAATTCCTACAAGGATGAGAGCCATTTCTTCCTCTACCCACCACCTCCTTACCCTCATGGGAGTGCCAGAGTTGGATGTGTTAGTGACCTGGAGTCACTTGCCACCTCTCCTGCCTCTTCTGATTCTGCATTTTGGGACATGGGACTGGAAAACTGCTCTCCCTCCGTGTCTTACACTGACTGTGGAAGCCCATTGGACAGGCTCGCTGAGGAGCAGCCTGTGGCCCCACTTCCAGATCTGTCCTCTCAGTATCTGGAGGATGTCCTTGGGGAAATGGAGCCAGCCTGGTGGAACTTCAATGGCCAGATGGATCTACAGTAATCTTGCAAACATCCATAACCTAAGGAGACAAAGACTGGGTTTAACTTGAAGAGTAGAATTATTTCGTTTGGACTGTATTATATAGGAAGCATGGTATTGTGCAAGTGCTGGTTACAGAGCAATATCAGATGTCCACATTAGACTTTTTATTTATATGACGGACTTTATTTATTAATATTTTCTACCAAAGAGTAGATTGGAAACAGTAGTCTATGGTTACACCAGAAAGTAATTCAGAACTTATTTATTAATTCATGCTCTTTTAAGGTATTACAGTGCAGTTGGGATATTTATTCTACATTAAATTATGCTCACACAACCTGTCACTTTGTAAAATAATGCATATGTATTTAAAATAAAATGTTCAAATGTGTGAATTTGTGTCCTCTGAATTGGTTTAATTTAATTGTATTTATATATTTATTATTTTCAGATATTACATGAAATAAGAATGAAATCTGAGGCATTGAGAGTTGAAAGTCAACTCTATAGAGTTGATTAACATTAACAGTTGCCAAACATTCCCAGACATATAACATATACTATGCCCTTAACAGTTTATAGTGAGGATTTTGATTCTAATCAGTGACTATCTACACCAAAAATCATTGTCATAATTAAAATAAAATTGCAAGTTTGATTTATTCACTTATTCTCTCTCTGTAGGTAAAATAATAATAATAATAAAAATACACAATCGAGTCTTTGATTCGCTCAGAAGATCAATTCATTAAAAAAGGTCATTCTATGATTAAAATTATTCAAGACTACATTTGAAGCATTTACTGCCAGACATTGCCATTTACCTCAAAGAACGCATGTATATTTAACAAGTTTATGATTTGTTTTCTGTTGCTAAACAACTTGCTTTATCATTCGGTTTTACTAGTACGATAAAATAATTACCAAGGTATCATAATCCATGGTTGAAAACAGATAATGCTCATGTGTGCGGAACGTGCGACACGGATCGTTCATTCTAGGGTCCTGTTTGACACACTTTGTCGAACGTAACCACTTCCGCCTCTAACCGGAATTGTAACACACGTGTGAACCTTTCTTTTAATGTCTATGGTGTAAACAGTGGATAGAGTCACGTTGTACACCTGTGAAATGATAACATGAATTAACACCTTGTGCATCGGATTTAAATAAACTGTAACCACAAAAGGTGAGCCTTTATTTTCATGCCTAAAATTTACAGCGACTCATTTAAAGGTAAAGACGTATTAATTCATGAATTATTCCAACGCGTAACGGATGATATTATATTAAATAACCATTTTTTTACCAAGTTTAATTGTTGTACGTTGTAAGTATTTTGTTTGTTGTTCTTGCATGTTTCCATATAACTAATAGATGTTTAAAGGTTACCAGTGAGTTGGACTGTAGATACACATGATACAAACTTGTGATTTATTCAGTTCAGTTAGTTTAACATAAACACTGTTGTGTTATTGGAATACTTAAGAAGTAATGTCATTCTGATCCTGAATGTCCAGTGGCTATTGTTTCAGACTTTGATTTAAAAGAATATAACGTTACAATGTAAAATCTGAAAAGTTAGTTCTCACTTTGCAGTTCTTGCCTGGTTTTCCACTAAAGTTAATAAGCAGGGTTGAGTCTGTTCAATAACTGAATAGGAGACACGTACATCACTTTGTTAAGTCACAGATTATTGTTGATGGTCTGTTTTAATACTTGTATATGGGATTATAATCCCATACTTGTACCCAGAAGAGCAAAGATGGAGAAGAAAGAATAGAAGCGACACCAGCACAAGCACAGTGGACCCAAAGTACAGAAGAAGAACAGAAAGAAGGAGCAGGGCACTGAACAAGGGCAGGATGAGCGCAAGAGGAACCCATGAGCGTTTAGCGTCCAGTCAGCTGTGCGCATGGCAAAAACCTTCCATAGATCAGTGGTCAGACAGCTCCATTTAACATTACCCACTGTTTTCCTTAAATTCATTTAACACAAAAAGTCATGTGTTTATCTCTGTTGTCATGCCCTTTCACTTTGCAATTTTTTTCAGGAGAATTGCTTTTTAATCTCTTTTAATATTGTTTTGTAGGACTCAGGATATCAAAACAAAGAAACATCACATTCCTCCACATGCCTCCACCTGTTGTTGTAGTGGTGATGGGACCCCCAAAAGTGGGGAAAAGCACCCTCAATTTGATGCTTGATCAAAAACTATACACGACAGAAACTTTCTGACATCTGTGGACCTGTGACCATAGTTTCTGGTTAGTTTTGTAATACACAATTCAATATTTATGACTCCTAGTTCCCATTTACACCTGTTATTACTTGGGGTGTCACATATTTAATAGGTTTCAAACTGATCATATACTTATGTATATAGAATCGTATGCTGTAAGGGGACTTTTTTTCTTGTTAATGTTTGTAGGAGAGAAACGCCGCCTGACCTTGATTGAGTGCAACAATGACATCAACAGCATGATTGATTTGGCAAAGGTTGCTGATTTGGTGAGTGCAGGCCTGCATCATCTGCAAAACCGACCAGGATTAAACTCATGCAGCAGTTCATAAGGCTGTGCAAAAGATCTAATGTTTTCAAGATAAGCCAGTACTGATATTTTGACTTTATTAGGTTCTGATGCTGATAGATGCAAGTTTTGGCTTTGAAATGGAGACCTTCGAGTTCCTGAACATTTGCCAGGTTCATGGCTTCCCTCGAGTCATGGGGGTCCTGACACATCTGGACACTTTTAAGAACAACAAGACGCTCAGCAAAACAAAGAAACGCCTCAAACACCGCTTCTGGACTGAAGTTTACCAGGTACTTCAACCACCTGATATATAACTGACATTATCACTAAAGAGGACTGTCTAGTGTCTTAACATAAAAGTCTTACAGGGTGCCAAGCTATTTTACCTCTCTGGAATGGTGTATGGAGAATACCAGACACAGGAAGTTAAGAATCTTGGGCGGTTCATCTCAGTCATGAAGTTCAGACCTCTTGTTTGGCGGACCTCTCACCCATATGTGGTGGCTGACCGGTGAGTCAACTCAAGTGTTTCTTTTATTTATGATATTTCTTATGTTGTTGTTTGTCTTTTATGGCCAAAATTATTTTTCTTTTTCCTGGACAGTATGGAAGATCTTACTGACCCGGAGGCTATTAGGTTAGATCCCAAATGTGACCGAACTGTCTCCCTGTACGGCTACCTACGTGATTCTTCATAGATATTCAGGGCTTTTTTTTACTGGCAGGTTTTACATCGGACATGTGGCAACCCAATATTTCCATTTAAATGTTAAATGTAATCTGCTGTGTTGTTTTTTCGATTCGATTTTGATGTTTCATGATTTTTTTTAGTATTAGAGCACATCACATAACCTGTCCATGTTGGTATCTGGTTTTGACTGATGAATTTGCACCCAGAAATTTTAAATAAATACTTAGCCTTTGTTGTCAGTTGCAAAATATTGACTATGGAGACCAATTTTCAACTATTCCATCACATGAAAATAAATTCTGTTTTACGGAACATACGTTAAAATAGAAAATGGTTTAAATTGTAATATTAATTTCACAATATTACTTGTTTTTGAAACTAAATGCAGCTTTGGTGAGCATAGGAGACTTCAGAAACATTTGAACACTATTGTATTTATTTTTCTGTGCTAACTGGATGATTAACTGCTCTAGAACTTCTGATAATTGTGATGTAATTCCCTTTATAGGTGTGGGTGACTTCTCTGTGGCGGATGTTAGTTTCCTCCCGGACCCCTGCCCTCTACCGGAGGTGATTAAGAAGAGAGCGTTGAATGTAAAGGAACGGTTATTGTATGCCCCCCTGGCTGGCGTAGGGGGATTGGTGTATGATAAGGATGCAGTCTACATCGATATGCCCAGTGGACATGCCAGCCGGCAGCAGGTCAGATTTCAGTCGCAGCACGTCCCACCATGACAGCATTACCTACAGTAGATTTAATACCAGACGCAATGATGTCTGCAGTTTACAGCGTATTACTCCAAGTAATAACACTTTTTACACTCAATTTTGTTCCATCAGTGAATATGACCTTGAGGTTTAAAGACGATTTGTGATCTGATGGATGTTAAGTGTTTTAATGGTGTGAGAAATGTCTGTCCCAGGAGGAGGTGCGGCCCACCACTGAACTCGTTCAGTCTCTTATTGGCACACAAGCCACTTTGGATGCAAAAATGGCTGCCAGCAAAGTCTCACTGTTCACAGGAACTGCTGCACTGACACCAGAGGAGGTGCAGGAAAATGAGTAAGGTGTTTTTTTTGTTTTTGTTTTTAAAGGTCAAGTTCTCACTATTAACTATGACTTTGGCCTCAATAAACTCCTAATTTGTTGCTTATTAATAATTAGTTGTTAAGTTTAGGTAAAGTGAAAGATTAGGGATGTAGAATATAGGCATGCAGAGTAAGTGCTTTATAATAAACATGCTAATTAGCAGCTAGGTAATTGTGATTATTGGTCCCTATACTAAACTGTTAAATTTTTTCCGTATGCGCTTGTTTGACGTTCTCTGAATTGTCAGGAAACAGAACCCTATGGAAAGCGTAGAATGGGATGAGAAAGCACAGAGAGAGAGGAGGAGAGCTGTTTTTGCTGATGAAGATGATGATGATGAGGAAGAAGAGAGTGATGAAGATGAGGATGAGGAGGAAGAAGAAGAAGATGAAGAGGGGCTGACAACAGTAAAAAAGGAAGATGAAAAAGCAGTTGGGATGGTAGCATCTCCTGTGAAGAAACAGAAGACAGAAGAGGAATCCATAGAGATGCCTGCATTTGCTGATAGTGATGATGAGCTGGAACAGAGTGAAGAGGAGGAGTATGATGAAGAAAATGAGGAAATGGAAGAAGGGGAACCTGGAAGATTATGATGATGATGATGATGATGAAGATTCTGATATGGACGAAGATGCAGATGGGATGTCCTTCAAGCATTCAGAGGAAGAAAAGATAGACACAGAGGATGCAGAGATGGCTTATGAAACTACAGGTACTTCGGAATGTTCAGCTCAGATAACAAGAGGTTTAAAACAGACATCATTTAGTGTATGATTTTATTAATAATTTCAGGTTAATTAAAAAAATTATCCATTATCAAATTAAAAAAAATATAAAACCAGAAACTGTAAACTGTTACATTCTCTAAAAATGCTCCCAACATTATCAGATTTAATTATTTGTTTTGAAATAATGTTTTGTAATTTAATTTAATCCGGTTTTGGCAATTATAAATAAATCATTCGTTGTGTTTCCTTTCCTTAAATGATCCCCTAAGCAATGTTTATTCACAGACTCTCCTTTGTGCTATTTTATAATTATTATAATTATTATTATTAGTGAATTTTACTGCTCTGAAAGCCCCTTCTGAATAAGTGGAAAATGTTTTTTCTGTGGATGTTTATGTTGAAGGAGCACTAAGGTGGAAGGAGGATTTAGCCCAAAAAGCATCAGAGACGTATTTAAGACATCAGCTTGCGGCGCCAAACCTGCGCAAACTGGTGTACGGCACAGGTAAGTTTCTGAACTTCCAGTTCACTTGAGATCGTTTACTCCCCATCATGTCATTCCAACCTGTTATTGCTTTAGTGAAAACAAAACTTTTTGAAGACTCTTCAGTGAGCCCTATCCATATAATGGATACTCATAGCGATGTCTGTTAAACTGCAAAAAAGGGTTAAATACACTGTAAAATTGCATGGCCTTTACCTGACCTGTGTGCTGCATATCAACTCTTCTGAATCTGAAGCCATCTTTTATTTATTAACTACATTTTTTATTTAATACTTATTTATTATTTACACAGGGAAGGAAAGGTTGATGCAATATATAAGAACTGACATATTAAATGCATTCATGGGGGTGGGGGGGATAAGGCACAACATAAGGATCAGCATTAATTTCCATAAAGCACATAAATCTCTGGGCTATAATGAATCTGCTATATGTGTGTTTGTCAGTGGCGGAGGAAGAAGAGGAGGATTCTAATGATGAAGAAGAGTTGGGCTTTTTATTTAAAGTCAATCGACCAGAGAAAAGTAAGAAAGTATGAGCAGATGCAATGGACTGCTTTCGTTTTCACCCAGACAGCAGCCATGACTGGGATTAGGAGGAGGTGAGATGCAGTATAAAAACACACTTGCATATACATGTAGATTTATTTGCATAATGTATGCGAATATGCCATTTGTTGTCCTTTGCATTTTCATAAGAACTGTGTATTTTCAGATACTAGCCTCTGTCAGGGACTGTTTTGTGACTGGAAAATGGGAGGAGGATAAAGATGCTGCAACACTGCTTAAGGAAGATGGTAAGAAAACTAAATACAGACTTTGTATCAAGACATGAAATTTCACTGGCTGGATATTGTCCGCTGAAATTATGGTACCTTGACACTATATTATAATGTATTTCCTCCCTTTTGTTTTATTATCTAGATGAGCTCTATGGAGATTTTGAAGATTTGGAAACGGGAGAAGTTCACAAAGCAAAGACTGGGAATAAAGACAAAGCTGAGGTATGAAAATCAAACTCGTTTTTAAAGCGTCATGTGATTTGCATCTGACACATTCTTTTGGTGCTTTTTATTTATTGCTTATTTGTTATTTAAATACAGGGAGGGAATGATGATGAAATATGTATGCAAATGTATGCATTTAGCAGACGCTTTTATCCAAAGTGACTTACAGTACATTTCTGGTTAAATTTTTTTACCTAACATGTGTTCCCTGGGAATTGAACCCACAACCTTTTGTGCTGCTAACACAATGCTCTACCACTGAGTCACAGGATACACTTACAAACAATTTTAAAAACTTGTATGCATTTCTTTGTTGCTCTGGAATACAAAAGGCAATATTTTGCAAAATGTCCCATTGTTTTGTCCATATGAAGGCTTTTTTTTTAACAACCCATTGTATGGTCAAAAACAGCTGGAATGTCTTTCAAAATATCTTCTTTTACTCATGTAACAGAAGACAGCAGGCCATACAGGTTTGGAATGACATTAGGGTCAAATATAATAACAAAATTAAAATTTTTAGGTGAATTCTCCCTTTAAGTGAGCAGTTTATTTTATTGAAAACATGTCAAAGCCAAGTCAAAGTCTGCTTTCTTGTGAATTCTTTCACATGTACAGCACATACATACAAAGAATTGATATTGCATTACTTTCAGACCCTAGGTGCAAACGTTTTACACTTACAGATTACATTTATTTTATTCATTTTTATTGATTTGTTTCTGTGTAGCTGAACAGACAAGAGTTCGAAGACGTGGATGATGAAGTCCGTGTTCAGTACGAGGGCTTCAGGCCAGGCATGTATGTTCGTGTGGAGATTCCTGCTTTACCTTGTGAGTTCGTCACCAACTTTGACCCCCACTATCCCATCATCCTTGGTGGATTGGGCCCCAGTGAGGGCAATGTTGGCTACTTGCAGGCAAGTCTGAAGAGATTTATTTTACTTTCTCATAGTGCATACATCACAACTTCTTAATCGCATATTTTACAACTTCGTGTGTAGCTGATAACCTTGTGAATAAAGTGAAGGGCACTTGCTTTAACTCCAAGCTTAAATGTCATTACAAGGCTGGACTGGGGAAAAACATTCAGGTTCATTCTTTATCTCCTCCGCACAGATGCGTCTGAAGAAACACCGCTGGCACGGTCGTATCTTGAAAACCCGTGATCCTCTCATCCTGTCTTTGGGCTGGAGGCGCTTTCAGACCATGCCGCTCTACTACATCGAGGACTATAACGGACGTCACCGGCTGCTCAAATACACACCTGAACACATGCACTGCGGTGCCACCATCTGGGGTGAGAGATGAACCTCACACACCTCTCTAGTATTTCAAGTTAACATTTTGGGAATTATTCACGTACCTCAATGATATTCCAAATCCGTAAAAGCTTTCTTCGTCTTCAGAAAACAATTGGATTAAAACCGGGAGGCTTGTGATTGTCCCATTAACTGCCAAGTAACTAACACTGTCAGGGCCCAGAAAAGTATGAAAGACATCGTCAAAATAGTCCATCTGACAGCAGTGGTTCAATCTGAATTTTGTGTATCAACAAGAAAACTATTTTTTTTTTCTCCAGGGCACCTCCATGCTGTATTATTTAACAGCACTTTGGTACAATCTCGCTGACTGTCCATTTATTAGTTGTGAGGCTCAACTCAGTTTCTCGCTTCTCCTCCTTGCCATCTCATGCACATCCCACTCTTTCTTTCTACTCTTGTACAGGGCCTATAACACCCCAGGGTACAGGCTTCCTGGCTGTGCAGACGGTCGGAGGTGTTAAGGTGAGACACCAGCAGATGATGAGAGCGCAGGAGCAGCCTGGGTCACAGCTTCAGTCCGAGACCCCAGTCCAGCATCCACAGCCAGATGAAAGGCTTCTCTTTTTTTCTTGGACTCATCCTATCTTATTTCCCCTCAGGCCAATTTCCGCATCGCTGCCACAGGAGTGGTTCTGGACCTGGACAAATCAGTTACAATTGTGAAGAAGCTCAAATTGATTGGATACCCTTATAAAATCTTTAAGAACACCTGCTTTATCCAGGTAGGGAGTCCTGCAGAGTCAGGAGTTTCTCAATAGCGTAGCAGCACAGCACACCAGGGAACTATAGAAATGTACACCTCATGCTCTCTCTGAATAATTGGACCCTCTCATCTTCGGTTATAACTTTCTCTCTCTTTCTATCTCTAAGGGAATGTTTAACACCGTCTTGGAGGTTGCAAAGTTTGAGGGAGCGTCCATCCGCACAGTCAGTGGCATTAAAGGGCAGATCAAGAAAGCCTTGCACACCCCGCCGGGCGCCTTCAGAGCCACGTTTGAGGACCGACTGCTGATGAGTGGTGAGTCAGACTTGTTTTTCTATTTATAAATGTTTTTTGTTGCTGCAGTGTTTATTTATGTGAATTTTTGTATAATGAGCTGTGCTTGGGGAGGGGAGTTCAGTGTGCTTTATTTATCAGAAAAGTCTGCAAATGTAATGACTCCCAAGAATCTCGGTTGTACATAAACAGCCACCTTGTTAAAATGGAGGGGTATTATTACTGATTATTATACTCCTCTCTGGAGAGACGGGCATGTGGAAAATCCTGCAGTGAGGCAGTTTGCGTATTCAAGGCTTATTAGGTCTACTGCGTCTTTTGTTAGATGATCATTGTTTTTATTAGGGCTGCAAAATTAATCAGAATAATAAATGGGAATCATGTTATGGCCTTGTGCGGTTGTTAAACTGCAGAAGGCTGTAATTTCATCAAAATGTGACATGTGAGTATGCTTGCACTATATGTTTCAAAGTGAAGCTTTCTGTATTGTGCTACACAGCTTAACCCAAACACAAACAAAAGACATTTTGCATAATTTCAGACATTATTACATATACAAAATTACATATACAAATCCATATATACAGATAAAAAATTTGCAGTGAGGAGCACAATACAGGTGATTTTCCTCAGTTTCCAAATTAGGATATATAACTTTTCTTATGTTTGCTACTACAACTGATAATACTTGTTACAATCATAACAGCAGTTTTTCTATAATAACAACAGTTTATTATTATTTTATTATCAGTAATTATAATAATAATTTAGCATGGTACTTAAAAAGTATAATATACCTTTCTGTATACAGTACTCTCATTCAAAAGTCTATATGATTAAAAAAAAAAAAAAACGTTTTGATCAGCAAGGCTACATTTATTAAATAAAAAATACTGTAAACTTGTAAAATTACAATAATAATTTGAAATATTACTACATTATAATATAATGGTTTTCAGTTTTATTATATTTTAAAATTACATTTATACAATTGAATTTTCAGCATCCATGACTCCAGTTGAACAATTGTGTTGTTTTGTCACATTACAAAAGCCTTAATGTCACTTTTGATCAAATGAATGCATCCTTCCTCCATAAGTGTTAATTTCTTAAAAAATAAAAATAAAAAAATTACTGTCCCCAAACGTTTTAACAAGCAGTGTCTATAACATAAAAAATTGCCTGTTTTTTTTATAAACAGAAATGAGGAAATAATGGACCAGAAATCCAATGACTGTATATGGTTTTTGATTCTTTGAATTAATTGCCTCACCAATTTAAGATGTTAAATCTTTAACACATTTGCGATTCAAATCACAAAGACAATATTTTTTTTATTTGAATATGTGTAGATATTGTGTTCCTGCGCTCTTGGTATCCGGTCTCGGTTCCTCAGCTGTATAATCCAGTGACGTCTCTGCTGATGCCGGTTGGACAGAAGGACACATGGGCAGGCATGAGGACCCTCGGACAGCTTAAACACGACCTGGGTATCCACAACAAACCCAACCAGGACTCACTTTACAAGGTAAGCCCTCTTACAGAAAAGCTGAGTCACAAGTGTGACTATTATTATTATTATTCACTGTTGTCCTCTTCTTCATCCACTCTACAGCCGTTTGTGAGACAAGTTCGACACTTCAATCCCCTCCACATCCCCAAAGAGCTGCAAAAGGCCCTCCCCTTCAAGAACAAACCCAAACAGATGCAGGCCAAAGGCAAAACCCCGCGGAACCTGCAGAGACCGGCTGTTGTACGAGAGCCCCACGAGAAAAAGGTGCGCGCTGTTGGACTTGTCCATCTCGGTTTTACATATGTCATGGCTTTGTAACTCCAGTGAGCTTTTTTTACTATCATTACACAAAGACGGTTTTAATATCCACTATTAGTCTAGAGTTAATCCACCAAGGAAGCCTCCAGAGTGTTAGCTGTGAAATATCATATTTCTTTAATCCATGTCCCTGGCAAAAACCAAGACGGCTTGCTGGCCAATTTCTTTACCAATCCCCTTTGAAATCCTCCTGTCTGAAAGATGACACAGGGGGTTACATTTTTAATCAATTTCTCCTACTCCTTGTTCCAAGATGTGCTAGGCATTGACACGAGAAAGTAATAAAGAGTTTTTAATCAGAATCGTCATTTAATCAGCAAGACTTTTTTTAATCATTCCTTTAGAGGTTTGTGCATTAATTCTTACAACTAAAAGGTTTCATTCAGTTACAAAACAGTAATTACATGGACAAGTTGTTCAAAGGTTAAATTCCAACGCTTCAATTATTTAGTCGTTCTCACTCTCTATTGGATCTGGGTCTTTTTGTGAGGATCCTGCCCTGTTAACCAGCAAAGAAATAGTTCACCCAAAAAGAAATAGGTGCTCTAGGTGCACTTGCGCATAGTAGCTTTGCAGGTAGGTTTCTTGAAGACGTTTCCAAAAAACGTTAATATTTTGTTTTCTAATCGTGTCAAGGTCCAAGTCTACTTTTGTTGTCTGGTTTCAACCTCCAGGGCTCTAGTCTCCACTTATAAATATGACCTCTTCACTTTTTCCACCAGGTGGCAGCGTTGCTTGATGCTCTGAGCTCAGTCTATGCATACAAGAACAAGAAGGCGAAAGCAGAACAGCACGCCAAGCACAAAGAATTCCTAAAGCAGAAAGAGAAGCAGGAGGCAGAAAGGCAGAAGAGGCTGAAAGAAGAGCAGAAGAAGACTTACCGTGCAATGGGACAGAAAGAGAAGAAGAAACTCAAATCCAGCCTGAAGGGAGCATCCAAGGACAATTGAGTCTACCTCACACCTGATTCTGTTAGACTGTGACTCCAGGCCCATCGGATCAGGGTCTGTTACGCTCTTGGTTAGACTGTTTGAAATGCACCATAATTCGATTCCCACACCGGCTGCTGTTACTGAGCAGGCTCAAGAGTCGAGATGATGACACTGCAGAAGACCCGATGGGTTTTGCTGAAGTCTTTAAAAGATACAATCTCCTTCGAAACAAGAACAATAAAAGCGCCTGGTTAACTTTTAGTGAATCTGAAAGGATTTTCTATAAAAAAAAATATGGCAATGCTTTAAAATAAGGTTCAATTTGTTCATATAAATGTATTAGGTATGATGAACTAACTGAACATTTTACAAGCTGGATTAATACATTAAAAATCATTTTTCATTGTTAATTCATGTTCGTTGATAATACATTAATTTGTGCAGCTTGTTAAAATGTATTAAATTAACCTATGTTAATGAATGCTTTAAAAGGATTGTTCATTGTTAATTTATTTACCGTTGCATTCACTAGTGTAAATAAATTGTACCTTTTTGTAAAATCCAACCAAAAAGATCCATAATGCATCAGAAAATATATACAGCTATTTCTTACTGAAACTGCTTGTTCTTGTTTTATTCAGCTTTTTTTATATAAAAATGATTGTGTGACTGGAAAAATGCAAAGGAAATGACATTTGTTGTCAGATAAAAGGGTGGGATGCTTGTCAACATTTCATCGGCATGAGCTTGTAATGAATTCTTGAGCAGGGGCTGTAGGTGTCCACTAGCGTTCTCTGGAATAGCCTAGTTAATTGGCATGTACGTTTTGTCCTGGGCCCTGTTATTTTAAGCGACAACCCTGTTTTTTAGGGCTTATTACCAAGTTGGAGTGAATTTCTATGCTGTTGTGGGCTATTGAGTCAGATATAATCCGTTGCCTGCTGCTTAGCACTTTCCAGAATATACATTGTTGTTTTTCTCACAAAGCAGAATGGCAGGTTGATGAAAAATCTATGAATAGCAATTGCACTGCAATATGTCAGCATCAGGGGTTGTATGGACAGATGTTCAATAGTGCGGGGACTGCCTCCATATGTGTGATAGCGATTTATTGATGGGGGCGATTAAGCATGTGAGGTGTTTTGGTGTCTTTAGAGGAAGTAAACATCACTGAGAATGTTCTACACAGCCAAGAGTCTCTGAGGACTAATATATGTCTGTCCTGCACCAGTCTCCAAACCGTAGCAATTAACAGCACTGTTTTGTTCTTTAAATGTCTTCTGCTTGAACAAGATGACAGGTAGTCACACAAACCTGCCAGACCTTTGGCATATTGACTTTAGGACGGTTATATCTAAAATAGGCTATTTCGTAATAATAGACTGTCATTGAAGAATTAGGCCTAATTCAAATAATGACAGTCTCTGTGAACAGCTACACTGGGAAAATATGTCTATAATAAGAATGTAATATTAAGCACAGAGTGTTTCACAGACAGAAAATAAAACATGGTTTTGCTTGGGGAGAGCTTTCCAATATGCACGCCACTGAGTGGCGTCTGTACTTCCTGGTCAGAGAGCACCTGTCCATCAATATTAGTTGTTGTCGTTCCATTGCTTCTGGATGGGATTGTATGGTAGCCAATACTGTTGTAAGACAAGCTGATAGTAGTGGGTCTGAAAACTCTCCAGGCCAATTAAATTAACATAAATAACTTAAATTAAGTCTCTTTTGTTGTTTCTGGATGTACCCATTTTTTTCAAGGACGCCCATTTTCTCTCACCATCATTTTGAATTTGATTGCAAACTGCTGAGTCAGTTACTAATCAAAGTCAAGCTTCATGTTGTAAGGGTACCTGAGCAATTCGAGGACACAATCACCTAGTTATCACATATTTTTTTGCCACTCCTACAAGAGACTGGCCTCAACAGATCTTCAAATCATGGCAGAAGAAAACAAATCAAGGTTTTTGCCCAAAACAATGTGGATGTAGTGGCACAGCAAGTCAAGTTTATGGCAGAAGGTGGTTATTTCCAACCCTCATGTATAGCTTGGCAATGCACATTCATATATTTTTAGCAATATGCCCTGAAAATGTTGTAACTTCATAAGTTTATATATATACATAAGTTTATATATATATATATATATATATATAATATATAATATATTAATATATATAATATATATTAAGTTAATATATATTATCATTATTCATTTGAATGGGAATGTACTTTTTAATATTCTTAGACATGTTTGGGTAAAGCAGGTGCTGTGAAGATCATTGGGTCAGTTTAATGCATGTTGGCATCATGTTACATTGGCTGGCGTTTGACAGGAACCCTTTGTGGCTGGGGTACTGGCTTTGTTACTTTTTTCAGACTGTCAAAAGCTGCCTGGTACTGTTTATGAATAAGTATCTAATTTTCCATTCTCCAAAAGTCTTATCAATCACTGATGGCCATTGGAAAAACACCTGCTTGACTGGAAATATATGGGTAAACTGAAACTGCCTTTTCCATGTTTTTTTTTTTTCCTTTCCCATAGTCTTTCATCAAAGTTTCTCTGTGTCACCCTGCACCTCTACTCCAATGAACGCTGTGTTTGTCAGGTCTTTGTTGATCCTTCTATAGCTGAAACAAGCTCCTTCCTCTTGAACAATGTGCAGATTAGCAAGGTCAGCCATGTGCTTCACAGTAACCTAATCCCCTTTTATGCCTCTGTGTGTGTGTGCGGGAAGTCAGAGAAGTTGCTGTTGGTACTCATGGACTTGGGACATGGAATCATAGAGGGACACTGGAAAATTGGCAGAAAGACTAGGGTCTGACACATTACGGGGTTGAGATGGTCACACTATGCTTGAATATGCACAGATGTTTCAATTTTAGTTGCATACCAGTGTTTGCATTTGGTGAACTTAGAATTTAGAATTCAACCTTTGACCCTGGAACAAGACTTATTAAAAGAGTAGTTCATGCAAAAATGACTTTGCAGTGAATGGGTGCCATCAAATGAGAGTCCAAACAGCTTATAAAATCATCACAGTAATCCACAAAGTCAAGTGAATAAATTTCATTGTTAAGGTGCTTTTTTAACTAAAATACAAGTCCTCTATCCATAATATTGCTTTGTCCAGTGAAAAAGTCATCTCATCTGAATCAGGAGTGAAATATGCACAGGTGGACACGATGGATTTTGAAGTGAGAGGACAATAGGAGATGGATCTTTTCACTGGAGGAAGCATTATTATGGATAATGGATTGTTTTGGCAGCTGTTTGTACTCTGATACTGACATTCTGATGCGGCTGTTCTGAGATTAACTACTTAAGACCTGATCGCATGTTCCAAAACACTACCAGCTTGATTTTCCAGCAGGAACAAAGTGGAAAGGTGCAAGATTTGTAGTGTTGGTATATTTTAAAATGTTAAGATTTCTCTTAATTTATGATTGATTCAAAACAGGAGACCTAGGTTGTGACATCATATCCTGTTGCCTGTATTCTACCACTGGAGTCTAATAGACCAATTCTAGAAATGTTTGTGGGTGGAGTCTATATGGTGGCAGAAAATGGGAATTTTCAAGTAGCAGTTTATGGAAGAAGAATGAATAAAATCATTTAAAAAAAGGTAAATTTGAGTTTATATTTCAAAATTCTGACTTTATTTGCACAATTCTGAGATTGTCTCAGTTCTGTTAAGGAAAATCAACTCGTCTTTCTCTCTTTCCTCTTTTCATGAATGATATCCCTGACTTCTGTCTGAACTAGGATATATAAACTTGAAAAAAAAAAAAGTCAGTATTGTGAGTTAAAAGGTAAATGTTTATAAAATGTTAATGGTAATAGGTTTAAATAATATTTCACGCTATAACTGTAAGGCTAATACAATATGAACAGTCCCCAATGAACTGCATATGTAAATATTATGTAGACCTACTGTTTAAATCAGATTTATGCTATAAAAGCAGAGTAATCATAACACTTTTCACCCATAATCAGTCCATTTAAACGTGTGTTTAGCTTCAAATGGCATCTTTGATGACGGTACTCTATAAAAATGATTTGCTTTCCAATTCTGGCATCCAAAGGCACAAAAATATATTTTTCTCTTATTCCATGGATTTTACTCATTTCGCTCCACTTGTTACCAGTGTTTTTTCTGCCACCACAATGCGTGCACAGCTGTAAGTGACGTAACTGTGACATGTACTCCAAAATGGTCTATTTAGTTCTGTATGCTTAAAGTGTAATGTGACCTCACCTTTTCTATCGCCTACATGTGAACCGAATAAGCAAATTAAAGTAAAGAGTGTTTATTAACATTTGACAGAAGACGCTTGGCAAACTATAAATAAAAGCTGTGCCATGCTGTTGAAAGGATGTTGAAGGCAAGAGATACAGCAGCCAAATTGAGATTCACAACCATAGAAACCATCACTGAAAAAGCCCTCCATAGTCAGCTGTGGAGCTTCTGGGCCTGCAGGGATCCTGGAGTAGTTCTCCTCCAGACGTCGTGATCACTTCCTCCTGCAGGAAAAGCAGACCATCAGCCAACAAAACCAACATCAGTCCTGGGGCAACAGAGCATTGCTATCAATCCTCTGCATCAAACGCACAGATGGAAGGACAGGTGTGCTCGCCACATCTATGCTTCTCATGCCCCATGGGGTCTGCAATCGCCTCATGAGCATGTTTGTCAGTCACACTACGACAATAGTACTATTCTGTAGTTCCAGCTTACCTTATGGAAGTCTATGAGGTCAGCTAAGGTGGCGTGACGGTTCTGGTCTACACCTAGGAAGCTGTAATAGTCACCCGATGCGTCGATGAGGAAGTGCTTGAAGCCCGAAGTGGTGCGGTAGGACAACGTGTAGCCCCAGATCCGCTCGCTCACTCTGACCAAGAAACAGCCCTCTGCTGCATTCACCAGCAAAGCCTCTGAATCCTGCCGTGATATTATTCCTGCAGAGGCAGGAGACGAGTGACAGTGAGAAAGACAGATGGAGAGCCGGAAATGGTAACAGACAGGAAGAGGCAGATATGGAGAGAGATTGAGTGAGAGTGCGGTTGGAAGTGCAGGTGTTGTGCTCTGATCTTAAAGTGACGCTGGCAGAACTCTCTTGTTTCCTGGTTGAATGGCATCACTCAGATGGTCGTTAATCTTATCATTGTCCAATCAGAAGCCACACACTGTGGCTCCAATCATCCTGGCACAAGCAGTGAATTATTGAGTTTTTCTGTCTTCCTTTCTGTTCCTCTCTCTGTCTCTTTCATTATTATTTTATCGATTTAATCGATGTTTTTCCTTCACTGCAACCACTAAACTACTGCCCGTTCCCACTAAACTGTGACTTCTGAGTCCATTTCTAAAAAATACATCAGAGACCTTTTTACGTGACTCCTGTCAACGTCGCCCCTGTGCATTGAACACTTTGGAGTGCTTCAGCGGAACCCTAGCACCGGTCAAGCGCTGTAATGTGTTACTTGAAGTTCAAACAATTTCAACTGACCCCATTTGCCACTGACCTTTTGAAGTGCAGTCAATGGTTAACGGACAGTTTTCATGATGTGTCTTTGCAATCTTTTGCAATCTTTTTCAGTCTTTTTCTAGCTTTCACCCTATGCTAGTTGTAATTTTTCATACATGATTTTGCCTCTTTTGCCTCTTTCATCTGTGGATTCACTGCCATTCAAAAGTTTGTGGTCAGTAAGATTTGTATTTTTGTTAAGTCTCAAATGCTCAAATAATACAGTAATTCTGAGAAATATTATTAGAAATTAAATATATATATATATATATATTTTAATAAGTTATTCATTCCTTCGATGGCACAGCTTTATTTTCAGCAGTCATTACTCTTGATCAGTGATCCTTTAGAAATCATTCTAATATGCCGATTTGGTGCTCAAGAAACATTTCTTATCAAAAGTGTTGACAACAGTTGTGCTGCTTAATATGTTTATGGAAATCATGACCTTTTTCAGGATTCTTTGATGAACTGAATGTTAAGAAATTCAGTCTTTCTGTCATTTTGATCAATTTAATGTGTCCTTATGGAATAGAAGTACTAATTTCTTACTGACCCCAAACTTAGATATTGTAATAGTTTTTTAAGAATTTGTCATACTTTTTTACTTTTTGCTGTCAACTATCAATGTTTATGTGTTGCATCATTTTACTCAGCAAAATGTCAACCTCCATGGTGTCCTTTGCTTTCATAGTTAAGTGTGTTCATTTTAATGTTAGTTTGCAATCTCATGAAATCACCCTACCATGATGAAATCTATGTCTTGTGTGGAGGTCGAAGGGTTAAAACATGATGTTTGTATTAGGACCTCAGGGAAGGGAACGTTCTAGCCATGTTTACCGTGGAACCAGGGTGCGATGGTGTTGCTACTTCGCTCATATCCCGCTCGTCTCGGTCTCTGCTCCTCTATAAACCAGCGGATGATGGATTCACGAGAGTTCGGCCTGGGAGGACGAATCCAGACTGGGCTGAAATGCAATGGAAGACAGCATTGTGATGTGTAGTTAGCATGCTAATCTTTTTATTATTTGTTTCACTTTCTGTATGTGAGCGGTATGTTTTGTCTAAAATGTTATTTCCTCTATATTAACTTCTTGATCCCTAAAACAATGTCACACTAGCAAAAAAATAAATGGGATATGGTCGAGATCATTTGTTATTGATTTGATTATTGATTTACCATTCCGTGAGCGATGGTGTGACTGGACTGCAGTAACGCCGGTGTTGTCTGCGCCGGTAATGGCCTGAGGTAAGTTGACCAGAACTAGCTGCAGATGAATGGCTGGCCTCAGCTGGAAGGGATGGATGTTCAGTGGCCGTGCCGTGCCGTCGGTTGTGACCTGATCCCTTCAGGTGTGTCTTATGGAACAGACCGCTAAGTCCAGCCACCAGGCCCTTCTCAATAGCTCGCAGAGACTGGCGCTTGTATTCATCTCTAGCCCGCCGTGCCTTGCACTTCATCTCCTCATCCGCTGCCTTGGAGCGTCGCACTGTGGGAAGCGGAGAGGAATTTGAATAGAAATAAGCTACTTTGTATTAGAGAAGCCACACTACCCATTTTCTTTGCCATTCCGTTTGTTCTCTCACATTGTTCCTGCCATTCTTTGTCATCTCTCTCGCTCCTCTTTTCCTCCTGCTTCAGAGAGATGTACAGCTCCTTTGCTCTCCTCTCTTCCGTTTGGCGGATTTCTTCCTCGCCTCTCAGTCTCTCTTCCTCCTCACATTTCTGTGAAAAAAAGGAGAAAGAATCAGCCATAGCTAACACAAAGGCATAGAAGTTTCCCCTCGACTTTCTTATGTTGTCTAATTCTCGGTGAATATAAATGATTAATTTGGTGGACGATGTCATTAACCCAAACATCAGTGCTTTCGACTCTATTATAGATCAGGCGTACAAATGTTGGCCTCGTGTCTCAGAGATCACCATCTACATTCTGAGAGGTTGCCAACTTTTTAATAATTCATTCTTTGAACATGGAACACAGTAATTAAGCCTAATTAACCTCAATCTCTATTATGAGACAATGATTAAAGGCCTGGTTGAAGAATAAATGCAAGGACCCTTAACTATTGGATCTCTTGTCACAATTGAGATCTCGATTATTATTTATTATGCTTTTTTATAAAGGGTGCTTTAAAAGAAGTATCAGTCATGCAAAAACCTTTTTTTTGTAAATATAAACATATGCTTGCATTAGATGTGTTAATAAGACCAAACTGTTTACATTTTTTTAATGAGGACTAGTGGACTTTTAAAAATCCACTTGGCTTAAATATCTGAGGGAACACGAGGCATGACACTGTATTTGATGTTTTGTTTAGAACTGTCACCCTTTCAAAAGATGCATAAAATATTCTGTGTTTTAGTTTTTACTCAAAGGAACATATTCCAGCCAAACCCACCTTCAGTTCCTCTCTAATGCGATCTTCCTCTGCTTCCTGCTTGGCTGCCTTTCTGTCATCTGTCTCCTCCTTCCATTTTTCTGCCACGAAGCGAGCCTTTTCCTTCGCCATGGCATCTCGAAACTTCTTTTCAATCTCTGCCTCCTTCACACGCCTCAGGAAATTCAGCAGGAGTTGAGTAATGCACTTTCCATCCCTCTGTACTTCTGTTATTATTACCCCCCCGCCCCCCTCTCATTTTTAAGTTGAATCACATCTGTCAATCTTCACCCACCACAAATATCCCACTGCTCCCTTCCCTTGACCCTGTCCCAAGGTTCTCTCACCGGAGTTCCTGTGCTTCTCTCTGGGCCTGCTTCCTGGCTCTCTCCTCCATCAGTTTTTCCACAATGTCTTCAAAGGGCTTGTCCCCCGGGGCCTCCCCCATTACCCATACCCACACATCTCCATCTGAGCCCAGAAGCCACTGAATGCCTCTGCGGTCGCCTGGGATGAGATAGCAAACGACAAATATGAAAAAGAAAAAAAAAATCCTCCACTTTCCAGACCCATCAGACCGTATTCAGATAAGAAAAAGACAAAATAACACAGACGCTGCGACAAAGCTAGAGGAGATTATCCTACTGGGATCCTTTGTACGCTGCGGGAACATGACAACCGAACAAGATAATGTAAGCACTTTTGAAAACAAGGGGACATTACCTGTCAGCTCACAGACACAATCAGTGACGTCCTTTGATGCAGGGAGATTGCACTTGCAATATGATGTAAACCCAATTTTGCTTAGTTGCACCACTGCCTAAAAGTTGAAGTGTGTCGTTTTATAGATGTACTTTATTGAAATAATTTCTCCTATACCTCGTTAGTATGCAGAGACACCATGCACCATTCTTAGACAGATTTACCCAGAAAGTATTAACACTGTGGCTCTGTGGTGCTTTCAGGACAATGCCGTCTTTCAGCATTTTAAATATATATATATTTCTACATTTTTCATTTGGTGCATGAGGCTAATGGAACAAAATTACACACTTTAAATTCACAACGCAATCTATGTCATTTAGAAAAAAATTATAATGACTTTATAAGGGCAAAATAATTTGAACCTTTAAAATACTAACTCGAAATATTTCTCACGATGATCAAAATAAATTAATACTTTTATGCAGCAAGGGTGAATTGAACTGGTCTAAAGTGACAGAAAAAATATTTTGATTTGAAATAAACGCTGTTCTTTTGAACTTTCTGTTCATCAAAGAATAATGTAACAGGTCCCCAGAAAAATATTAAACATCACAAATGTTTTTAGAATTGCTAATACTAATGAAATAATTCTTCAGCACCAAATCAGCATATTAAAAGATTAAAAGACTAGAGTAATGACTCTTGAAAATTCAGCTTTGCCATCACAAGAATTAATTACATTTTGTAAAATGTTCAAAAAGACAACAGTTATTTTTAATAGTATGTAGTAATGTTTAATTTTAAATGTATTTTTGATCAAATAAATGCAGGCTTGGTGGACATTACTGATCGCAAACTTTTGAATGTTAGTGTATTTATGAAGACCAAAGAGCATTATTATATACAAAATGTATATATACTTTTGCATTACTAGTGATAAACAAATGACCAAATAAATGATATTTAAAAACTGTACAGTACTAAAGCTTTTCTAAGGACTAATATTTGTTTTGAAAAGTGTTATTTTTCTTTAATAAATGCCACTTGGTTTGGTAATTTGTTATCTAACACAAGACATACATTTTTAAGAGTGCCTTAAATGTCAAAATGTTCCTTGTAACAACTGTTTATTAAAACACTAATTTTTTATTTGTGGACTTGCAATATCAAAAAAAGGTCCAAGGACTCACTTTTCTTCTTCACATCATGACTTGGATCTCTCCTCTCTCTCTCATTCCAGCGTCGCACCTGCTCCTCCCGAATCTTGTAGAAGAGGATCTGTTTCTGCTCTTCGTTGAGTTCAGCCAACAGGTCAGGCTCTATATACATATCCTGAAGAATCCGCTGCATCATCCTGACAGGCTGCCAGGTATATGTCTCTCTCGACTCCTTTGACCTTTGTCTGTAGTCACCGCAGACTGCAAGCCCAGGTGTCTGCCTGTCTCTCAGGATCAATCTTCACTGCCTGAGGAAGGACCAAGGTCTATTCAATGTAATGCACAACTGATTGAAGCTCTTTTTCAGGGTGTCATAACAACTGAGAGCCCTCTACTTCCTATCACCCTCTATTCATACCTCTCTGTTCAACAAGTGTTGATCAGAACTGCATCCCTTCCTTTAATCTTGACCCAAGTATGGTCTCTTTCTCTCCTCTTCTCGTATGCTGCAGTGGTGTTTTGTTCTTGCGTTTAGATCCTTTATGGAGTTTAATTTCACCCTCTCCCCCCTCTATCTGTCTCCTGCAGTGACCCTACAGACCAGGTGTGTCTGACACTGCTACTTGTGTGTGACAGCTCGAAATGATTTTATTCAGCTCCTTTGCAGGTCAAAATACATCTATGATTTTGAGATTAATTGAGTTTTCTCTAGGCTATACCTTTATGTCACAAAAGTTAAATGGCAGATTGATATCTACAATATGCAAGCAATTACTCAGTGAGGTCAAATAATGAAACAGACATATTATTACGAAAGAAGAATTTATATGTAATTGCGGATGCAACATGAACATTTGGGATAAGATGTGTGTGTGAGCGTATGTGGGCATGTTATCTGACCTGTCCCTTTCTCCCTACCTTTTCATGGTGTAATCTTACATCTGCGACTCATATTGCCATAGCTCTGCATTAGCAGATGGTGTTAACCCACCAACACACCCCTCTTTTAACCCTGGACACCAGGTAGTCCTTGAAAAGACAATAATGGCCAGGGACTTTGGTTCACTGTATACTTATTTGTTTGAAGCTTAATTTATGAGGTCCCATTGTCTAGTTTTATTGGTTACATTTAATATATATTTATTTGTTCACATGCTGTTTAATGATGTCAGCATAATTGAAAACTTTATTATTTTTGTGCCAGATAAATACTGCTCTGATTGCATCTGATCGTTATGTTGTTTGATTGATATTTATTTAAAAAGATATTGTCCCTCTCAGTGTGAAATATACTGAGTAACATTGATGCAGACCCCCCCCCCCCAGAAATTGCTAGTATATTTCACAAATAATTACAAATTGGCAAGTCAAACATTGAATTAAACTTAAAATTTGGGAGTGTAAAGTCAAAGTAAACTTTGAAATATACATTTAAAGTAAAACAAACAAAAACCTATATCCTTGAATTTAAAGGGGGTAACAAGTTATGTATGTATGACTGAATTAAACTTTTGAAAGCAACAGTTGAGAGAAGGAAGACAAACCGATTCATTAGAATGAATAGGAATATGACATTAATAAACACTGCTAATCGTTCTGCAAGCTGCATTTATAGAAACAGCTACTGTGACTCTTGAGAGCCAAGCGGATTTGTTACAGGCCCAAAATAAAATTATTATCATATATGTCTATATACACAACAGATGTTTTTATTTTGCAGTTTTGTTTCATTTTCACTCAATTAATGCAAATATATTCTGAAAGCTTTGACTGGATGGGCCCTGGCCTTTATGCGGCACATCCTGCAGTTTATTTGCTTGAACAAATAAGAAGTTTGTAGCTTGACACGCTACATTGTCAAAGCAGCTTCCCCATCACTAGCTCTGTGTATTGTAATTGACTTTCTGACGTCAGTATTTTCATCTTCATGTCTCTCTTCACCTCTTGTCCCTTGCCGCCCTTTGGACCTGATTTCTACAAGGGGCTTAACATGTTCTGCATAAAACCCCCGACCTCGTAATTACTCATCTCTCTCCTGACTATTATTCTAGTGTCACTTATTCATCCTGGTCACTATTATCCAAAGGCAACAGGGAACAAGAGCGAGGGAAACAGAATAAAGAATGAGTGGAAGAGAGAAAGCAAGCGAATGAACAAATGAATGTATTTGGTAATAGTCAAACTGAAACGTTTTAGGGAAATTTTACATTCAGGAACACTATACAGCGGTAATATTTTTTTCACAACTGCTGAAACCTGTCAGGTTTCATGGGAGAACTCCAACACAAATGCTAATTACGCCATTGATGTAATAATCATGTCTAACAGTGAGACTTGTTATCAAATACAAATTAATCAAAAACAAAACCCTGTCATGCCTGTCCAAAGCTCAGTGTTTACACTAATGCAGCTAAATCATGGTGGGTGGATTTGGGCAAAGATTGAGACTAATTATGTCATTTAGCCTTTCGCACCACACCGCCAGCACTCCGCATGTTTACTTCCCTTTCAAACTCACCGCGGCTTTCTGTTCATCCCTACAGACTTGTGACCTGAGAGGGCCTCGCTTCCATTATGTGGAAAGCAGTGGCTTTTAATATCACTACTGCAGTATACAACATTATCAAAGATGTGTGTTGGATGTTTATGTCAGTGCTGGTTAATAAAACAGCAGCTCTTTTCATCTTCATCTGATGACCTGTCAAGCCAAATTGGGCCTTATAGACCGTAGAGGACTGGGAGGAGCTGGTTTCCATGCGAGCCCATTAAATAATGATTATATACTCCATCTGATTGCTGTGCATCTTGCGTCCAGATTGATGCTTGGTGTTTATTTAATACGGCACGGCAACATACACTGAACTTGTTTGATCTTTACTGTCATGGAGTATTTTTAATGCAGGCCTGAGCATAAAAAATAGTCACTTCTTAAAGTGATGGATGGAGAGGAAGAGATTGAGATCTGCATTGACAGCTGTCTGCCACTGCTAGGAACTGTGGGGTTGTGGGTTGCTTTATCCTGCAATTTCCACTAGAGGCCACTGTTTTTCAGTGGAACCACAGAGGGGCGTCGTAACACATCTTCCGTAGAATGTCCATGTCCTTGCCTTCTTCTCAAAACATAATTAAAGCAGCCAGATTTGGTCCAACCGACCTGAGCCCCATCCGGACTCTACCTGTGAGTGGTAATGAGAACAGCTTAGACGGCTCAGGAAATGAAAGTGGAGGAAAATGAGAGACAACAGTGACACAGACAGACTGACATGGTATGTCAATTTGACCTGGGGATGAAACAGAAAGAGAGAAGACACAGGAGGTAATCATATACACATACGCAGCAGTCATACTGTGCTTGGCTTGATGCCTCTAATTCCGTATTCGGGTCTCATTTACACCGAAAAGGTCACACATATACCTCATTTCTACATAATATGATGGAGGCAGTAAGTGTCTGAAACCAAACCTTCATTTCACAGTGTGCGAATCAGTTTTTTGGCATCGCAGAAACACCCTGCTGCTTTTCTCCTCGGCACCTCAGAGGACGCGTCCCCTTTCGCCTCCTGCAGGTCATTCTCTTGAGGAAGCCTCTGTCAGACTCTGTCATCAGCGCCAGCTGTGCCTTGGTGAAACCAGCATATAGATGGGCAGTTTTATTTGCGGCTTTTTCAAGCTTTATTTGGGCAAAGGCTAAAAATGTAGCAATTTAACATACATTTTGGTTAATTATTTTTTACAAATGTGATACAAAAATAGTGCAGTTTATCTGTGTGAAAGTATACATTGGATAGATTGAAAAATTTCATTGTAAAATGTATTTCTGTGGATGTTCAGTGATATGTAATAATAAAACAATACACATGTTTACTTATTCTAATGTTTGTTTATAAGTGATTTGTCACACATATAGCCTCTTGTATTTGAATTTCTTTTATTTGGGCGATTTTCTCTGCAATCACTGATTTATTAAATTAATTAGATTAACTAAGCACCATATGTCATTAATTCAAATCAAATTTTCAGTCGATTGACAGCTGCACCAAAAAAGTCCCTTGTGCTGTCAACCTAAATTTAACATGAGATCCTGTCATCTATTGACCAGAGCAAACAGACAAAGAACCAGACAAATAGTCAAAAGGAGAAACTCTGACACTGATAAATATTTTTATGTGACTGCTGGGAAGGTTGTGATAGTGCCCTTCACATTTATGATTGTGAGTTGTATTTTATTATTTATTGATTTGCCCGATTTTGATTGCGACCCATGAGATGGGTTGTAGAGAAGACAGCTTTTCAACATCCCTTTGTCTCAGCAGTCGAGGTTGTACACATACTCATATTTTATTTGTCTATGAATTTTGCTTGTGTTTACATAAAAACAGATAACAAATGACATTTTGTTTAAAAAATATTTCATTCTTATCTTTTATATATTTCAAATAGATTCTATTTTATATCTGAACATATCATATTTAAAAATATATTATATTTGTGAATTTATATATACCAGCTTCACTCCCATTTTACATTTTCTTCATTTTTTATCAGGCTCATGTGTAGGTTCAGTAATTTCACTTTAATTGCAATGAATAGTTTTTTTATTTATTTACCATTAAAGTAAAATGACCAAAAGTTTGGACACCTTCTCATTCAAAGAGTTTTCTTTATTTTCATGACTATGAAAATTGTAGAGTCACACTGAAGGCATCAAAACTATGAATTAACATGTAGAATTATATATGGAATTATATACATAACAAAAAAGTGTGAAACAACTGAAAATATGTCATATTATATATATACAGTATTGTTCAAAATAATAGCAGTACAATGTGACTAACCAGAATAATCAAGGTTTTTCGTATATTTTTTTATTGCTACGTGGCAAACAAGTTACCAGTAGGTTCAGTAGATTCTCAGAAAACAAATGAGACCCAGCATTCATGATATGCACGCTCTTAAGGCTGTGCAATTGGGCAATTAGTTGAATTAGTTGAAAGGGGTGTGTTCAAAAAAATAGCAGTGTGGCATTCAATCACTGAGGTCATCAATTTTGTGAAGAAACAGGTGTGAATCAGGTGGCCCCTATTTAAGGATGAAGCCAACACTTGTTGAACATGCATTTGAAAGCTGAGGAAAATGGGTCGTTCAAGACATTGTTCAGAAGAACAGCGTACTTTGATTAAAAAGTTGATTAGAGAGGGGAAACCCTATAAAGAGGTGCAAAAAATGATAGGCTGTTCAGCTAAAATGATCTCCAATGCCTTAAAATGGAGAGCAAAACCAGAGAGACGTGGAAGAAAATGGAAGACAACCATCAAAATGGATAGAAGAATAACCAGAATGGCAAAGGCTCAGCCAATGATCACCTCCAGGATGATCAAAGACAGTCTGGAGTTACCTGTAAGTACTGTGACAGTTAGAAGACGTCTGTGTGAAGCTAATCTATTTTCAAGAATGCCCCGCAAAGTCCCTCTGTTAAAAAAAAGGCATGTGCAGAAGAGGTTACAATTTGCCAAAGAACACATCAACTGGCCTAAAGAGAAATGGAGGAACATTTTGTGGACTGATGAGAGTAAAATTGTTCTTTTTGGGTCCAAGGGCCACAGGCAGTTTGTGAGACGACCCCCAAACTCTGAATTCAAGCCACAGTACACAGTGAAGACAGTGAAGCATGGAGGTGCAAGCATCATGATATGGGCATGTTTCTCCTACTATGGTGTTGGGCCTATTTATCGCATACCAGGGATCATGGATCAGTTTGCATATGTTAAAATACTTGAAGAGGTCATGTTGCCCTATGCTGAAGAGGACATGCCCTTGAAATGGTTGTTTCAACAAGACAATGACCCAAAACACACTAGTAAACGGGCAAAGTCTTGGTTCCAAACCAACAAAATTAATGTTATGGAGTGGCCAGCCCAATCTCCAGACCTTAATCCAATTGAGAACTTGTGGGGTGATATCAAAAATGCTGTTTCTGAAGCAAAACCAAGAAATGTGAATGAATTGTGGAATGTTGTTAAAGAATCATGGAGTGGAATAACAGCTGAGAGGTGCCACAAGTTGGTTGACTCCATGCCACACAGATGTCAAGCAGTTTTAAAAAACTGTGGTCATACAACTAAATATTAGTTTAGTGATTCACAGGATTGCTAAATCCCAGAAAAAAAAAAATGTTTGTACAAAATAGTTTTGAGTTTGTACAGTCAAAGGTAGACACTGCAATTTTTTTGAACACACCCCTTTCAACTAATTGCCCAATTGCACAGCCTTAAGAGCGTGCATATCATGAATGCTGGGTCTTGTTTGTTTTCTGACAATCTACTGAACCTACTGGTAACTTGTTTGCCACGTAGCAATAAAAAATATACTAAAAACCTTGATTATTCTGGTTAGTCACATTGTACTGCTATTATTTTGAACAATACTGTATATATATATACAGTGCAGACCAAAAGTTTGGACACACCTCCTTATTCAAAGAGTTTTATTTATATTCATGACTATGAAAATTGTAGAGTCACACTGAAAGCATCAAGGGCTATTTGACCAAGAAGGAGAGTGATGGGGTGCTGCGCCAGATGACCTGGCCTCCACAGTCACCGGACCTGAACCCAATCCAGATGGTTTAGGGGTGAGCTGGACCGCAGACAGAAGGCAAAAGAACCAACAAGTGCTAAGCATCTCTCGGAGAACTCCTTCAAGACAGTTGGAAGACCATTTCAGGTGACTACCTCTTGAAGCTCATCAAGAGAATGCCAAGAGTGTGCAAAGCAGTAATCAAAGCAAAAGGTGGCTACTTTGAAGAACCTAGAATATGACATATTTTCAGTTGTTTCACACTTTTTTGTTATGTATATAATTCCATATATAATTCTACATGTTAATTCATAGTTTTGATGCCTTCAGTGTGAATCTACAATTTTCATAGTCATGAAAATAAAGAAAACTCTTTGAATGAGAAGGTGTGTCATATATATATATATATATATATATATATATATATATATATATATATATATATATATATATATATATATATATATATATATATATATATATAAATAATATATATGTATGAAGAGTTCAAATGCAAAAGCCTCTAAGTGCCATTTTAAATTTTAAATATATATATATATTATTAATAATAATAATAAAAAGAAATAGAAAATAGTATTTTCAACTACATTTAACTACCTGCCATATATAGGCCTATTAGTAGCCTATTGTGTTGTACTGTATTTTTTTTTATGTGGTTTTTATGTTTTTTTTTTTTTTTTTTTTTTTTTTTGTGACATTATAATTTTTTTTTTACCAATGTGTATTTTAACCACATTTATTTACAGCAATTTAAGTTTCAGTAGGCTGACCTAACCTTATTTTTAGCATAAAATGTGTATGGTTTATTATGAGTTGGATATGAGTACAGGTAAAGATGTGCAGTTCGGCGAGTTAGAAGTGACCTTGACAAATTCTGCGACAGAGTGAGTGAGTGAGCTGTTTCAGATAGTTTGTCTGTGACTCGATTCACTGAAAAGAACCGCATCTAAAGAGTCATTCATCTGCGAATCGGACGACACTGCTAGCACCATTGTGTGTTACACGAGTAAAGCAGTCTTTACCTGTGTCAGAATTCCCATTCGTTCCAAGTATAAATTTAATTTAATAACAAACTTCCAGATGGTTGATGGAACACGTTCTTTAGATATGTATGGGATTTAAATCCCATAGATATGCAGGTGAGTTGAATATACATTCACAGTCATAGGCTATTGCATCCTCGATGTTGCTATTGTAGTTTAACTATATTTGACCAATGACTTCCTAACAACAACCGAAATTGTGCTGTTTTTAAATGGAGCAGTTGAGTTCTCAATTTCCATGCTTACTCAGTCGAGTCTGCAACACTGCTTTTACTCGTTTGTCACAGACCAGCACTGACAGCGTTCACTGGGATACTACAGAAACTCCCAGATTGAAACAGCAAAAGCTGAAAAGAATCAGTGGAGATGAAACACAGTTCTTGAACAAAGGCACTAAGATGTGACAAGCTCTTGCTCTTCTTCTGTCATTCACACAGAGTGTTTTCTCAAACCGCTTTTTGATTTGTGGTGCTACCTTGTGATGGGCTTCTGCTGTCTGGCTCCTGTGGATGACCCAGTGTCCTTCCGCCAGCCACTTTTTAACTGCATTGACATTGACACACACTGACAAATATTTTTGTGTTTGTGACTTTGTATGTCTGTTAATGTGTGACAATGCAAACACAACCCTTGCAATGACCTCTCCTGGGATGCTCTCAGCAGATACACGCTTCACCCCAGACAGCTGAAATGGCAAACAGGTCTCATCAGTGTGGACAGGCCAAGGGAGCATTGCACAGCAGCAGCCTTTTACTGCTGTCACTCAAACACCATTCCTTTTCTCCATCCCTCACAATTCAGCTTTCAATTTCCAAACCTTTGATTTACGGTCATAGAAAGAGTGAGAGTGTGTGTGCTTATGTGAGCTAAGAAAGCTTTGATCTTGTGTTATATTTGTTCTGTGGATTGAATGTATTTTAATGCAACGCTGATGATGTTTAGGCTGCTTTTCACACATCTTCCTCTGCATGCATCCATGCTGAAATAGGGCTGATGTTTACTCTTCCCCTGAGGCCCATAAAAAAATAATAAGACATGCATGTCTCTTGACTAGAATAATATCGTTGTGTATTTGTCTGATTCTGGGCTGCACCTTTGCTCTGCTGTTTGTTAGGGCCATCAATTTAATGTTAATTAAGTGCAGTTAATTTTAACAAAATGAATAAATTATGCCCACTGATCTGTATGTAAACTGTACTCCAGCTGATTTCATGTGGTTCAAATGTTACACATAGTGGAACAGAATAGAATGGAATGGTACAAAATAATGCTTTTATTCAGTGAGGACACATTAAATTATTCAGTGACAGTAAAGATGCCCCCCCCCCCCCAAAAAAAAAACTATTTAAAATAAATGCACCTTTGAACTTTCTATTCATAAAAGAATGTTTAAAAAGTAAAATAGTTTACACAAAAATATTAAGCAGCACACAGTTTCAACGTCGATCGATAAAAAACATTTCTTGAGGGCAAAATGAGCATATTAGAATAATTTCTGAGAGATCATTTGTTACTGAAGACTGGTGTGTAGCTTTGCCAACACGGGAATAAATTACACTTTAAAATGTATTAAAGGAGTCCTATTATGCCCCTCTTTACAATATTTAATATAAGTCTCTGGTGTCCCCAGAATGTGTTTGTGAAGTTTCAGCTCAAAATAACCCACATATATCATTTTGAAAATGCCTATTTGGAGTGGAAGCAGAAACACACTGTTTTCTGGGCATACACATCTGGAGCACGCGCACAGAAAGCAGCTGTCACACAGCATGCAAGTACTAAATTAAGTTCTCTTTCATGTCTTATTGCTCTTAAACTGTCAAATACATACAAGTTTATGTTAAAAACACATGGGTTTAAAAACAGTCGGTTGTGTCTGTTTTTAAACAGCTGGGAAAGAAATTGCATGTTTATGTCAGATCTGTGTGGCAGTACATACAGTAAATAAATCAATAATGCACTGCTCTCGTGTCTCCTCTGAGACTGGGACTCTGATTAGGGTTCTGTGTTCATCAGTGCAGCCAAAGACAGAACAGTTAGCATGCTTTGCTCAAACTTTTGTCTTGGAGGTAATATTATAAGATCTCCTTTTACATCACGAGAGAGTGAAGTCTGAGCGACTCGTATTTTCACAAGCTTACAGAGAAAAGAAAAAAATTACTGGGTTGTTCATTTTCACTTTTTCTGGACTGGTGTTAGATGCACTGGGGACCCAGATGTAGCACTTAAACAGAGAAAAAAAATTATTCAATATCTAATGGAAACTAAATGAATAGATGTAAATATCTAGTTTTTCACCAATACTGTTCAAAACATTTGAAAAATGATTAGTGAGCCAGAATATTTTTTGAGTGTTTTATTTGTTGTCTGATTGTTATAATGTACCGCATTGTTTTGAATTCACAACCTGATGACATTCATTAAAATTTCTTCTTTTTGTTTCACAGAAGAAAATGAAGTCGGATGGGTTTGGAACAACATATGGGTGAGTCAACGATGTCAAAATTAAAAACTGTCCTGCGACGCAAGTGTTATTTTAAAGTGTTAACATGTTTAATTAAGTCTTCACTGTGTAATTATCTTGCTTTGGGGTTTTGTAGCAAATATTGATCTTTTATGATTTGATTTGTTTATTTTCATTAGATTTTTTGTATCATATTTTCTTGATTAACACCCACAGTATCCTGTGTGTATGTGTTTTAGGCGATAAGACAAATTTGACACCTAAGAGTGTTTTTCTCTGTAAGACTAGTGGTGAGTGTATCCCCCTCAGTGCTCTGGTAGACTGCGAATTGAAGCAGATCTAATGTCTGATTTGTTTAAACCTCTCTCTGTTGTCTCAGCACGATTGTTGGTTTGGACCAGGATTCTTTTTTGTTGTTTTTGTGTTGACGTTAATTAGAATAAATTAAGCAAGTGTCTGGATGCGTCTGTGAACGAGAGAGAGAGAGCGTAGCTGGTTTCTGATTGAAGTGGAAATGGCAGTACCTGACAACTGGATCATTGCCAGAGCGAGTGCAAGAGAGTTTGGGCCACGGCAGGGTCAGCGTCGCAGACTACACTGAGAGTAATTTGTACGCTCGTCGTGGGGCCGGCCAGCCAGCCATCTTAGAGTGCTGTCTAGACTGCAGAGAAGATCCAAAGCCTGTTGGGGCCACACAAACTGCCATTCATGACAAATTACTGTTGTATTAAACCTTAGACTAAAGAGGCACAGAGCTTGCTCTCGATACACTGGATTCGTGGCATATTTCGAAAAGGTTTGGGAGGGAAGACTAACAGTAAACAAACATCTTACACTTGGGAATTTTTCTCCGTTGAAGCAAAATTATAACTCTGCCTTTTTTTTTTTTACCGTGGGAGATGTTGAATTATCGCATTCACAAAGACTTTATCAGAGCTTGCGTAGCCCACATTTTTTTATTGTGAGAATGGAGCTGGCTGGAAAAACAGCCATGTGGATATTTATCTAGCTTGCTAGCATTGCTGGGCTATGAAGCATTAGTGGGGGTGTAATCTTCTTTTTGGTATCAGAGGTTACTAATGGTGATGTAGTACTAGCTCTCCACCATTCTATAATAAGAAGCTGCATAGAACGCGCGCTCGAGCACTAATAACAGTACTCCACCCTACACAACACCATTTTAGATGACTCTTTAATACATTCCACATGTATTCACCCTGCATGCACGGATGGCCAGTGAATGAGTGGGTGTGATTTAAAAGTAATTCCTGATATTCAGGAACACAGTCAATCTGAGCAAAATTAACAGGACTGTGTTGCATATAACTGATTTATACCCAGAAATAAAATACAATTACTCACCTCATGTGACTCCAAACAGGGATTTTATATTGACATTTTAAACTTTTCTTTCATAATTGTGAGTTTATTTCCCACAATGTGAACATAACTTGCAGTTTCAGACACTTTTTTTTTTTTTTTAAATTGTGACAATATTACCATTACCATAACATTTCCAATTTGTTTATATTAGCAACTTTATTTCTTGTAATTGAGGCACACAGTGTGATTTAATAGCTTAATATGTGACATTTATATTATTATATTAATTACAACTACCTTGTTTACTTTTTTTTACACTCTGGGCTATCATAGAAACCTATTTGACTGACTTTCTACGATGTACTATATTAAATAAAATATAATATAATATAGTCCTCTGAAACCTGTGGATAACAGGATAGGACATTATTTAATTACCAAATATCATATATATGTTTATATATATATATATATATATATATATATATATATATATATATATATATATATATATATATATATATATATATATATATGTGCACACACAGTGCGGAAAATATTTATTTGATCCCCTGCTGATTTTTTACGTTTTCCTACTTACAAAGAAATTAAGGGTCTGTAATTTTTATGGTAGGTTTATTTTAACATATAGAGACAGAACACTAACCAAAAAATCTTGGAAAACACATTATATAAAAGTTAGAAATTGATTTCCCAAAGCAAACCATGACTTAGTACTTGGTCCAAAAACTCTTATTGGCAAGCACAGAGGTAAGACGGTTTTTGAAGTTGATCACCAGGTTTGCACCCATATCAGGAGGGATTTTGATCCACTCTTTACAGATCCTCTCTAAATCCTTAAGGTTTCTTGGCTGACGTTTGGCAACTTGAAGTTTCAGCTCCCTTCACAGATTTTCTATATGATTGAGGTCTGGAGTCTGGCTTGGCAACTCCATGACTTTAATGTGCTTCTTCTTGAGCCACTCTTTTGTTGCCTCGGTGGTATGTTTCGGGTCACTGTCATGCTGGAAGACCCTTCCATGATCCATCTTCAGTGTTCTGGCTAGGGCTGCTCAATTAATCGAATTTCTAATCGCAATTACAAATATGGATGCCACAGTTAGATAATCGTTCAAAGTGGCAATTGATTGTTCAAAGTCCACTTATGTTATTGTGCATGCTTAAGATATGTTTTTTCTTACAACATGTTAACTTAAGGGTTTTTCATTTTAGTTTTAGTATAACATTATAATACCATTAAATATATATATATATATATATATATATATATATATTAGGGGTGTAACGATACGTGTATTCGTATTGAACCGTTCGGTACGACGCTTTCGGTTCGGTACGCGGTACGCATTATGTATACCGAACGGTTCGTTGGAGTAATTAATTATATTTGAAAAAAAAAAAAAAAGAGAGAGAAAGAAATATAATGATATGCGTTCAACAAGGTAGCCCAATAACCCAAACAACGTAACAGGCAACGCCCCTGACACTCCCGAAGAAGAAAAAAACACCATCTTATATGTTTATGTTAGGCTACTCAGCAGGCGCTCGCTCACTCAGTACGCGCTGAAGGCTCGTTGCAAAATAGCCAATGCGTTTAACAGACTAGAAATGAGAAGATCCTCCAATAACCAACAGGTCTGGTGTTTGGGTGCACTTTGGATTCCCTTTAAGCTATAATGGTGATGGCAAGAGAGTGGTGGATAAAAAAACAACGGTATGTCGCATCTGCAACATGACAGGGTACACCAGCGGGAATACAAAAAAAAAAAAAAAAAAAAAACAGCGGGAATATCTGGGATATATGCGTCAGTACTATCTGGGAAAAGACGAAAAAAAGGAGAAACATGCACGCAGCAAACTATCCCTGCAGCATTTAGACACTATAGCTTACAGGGAATCCAACCCAAACACCAGACCTGTTGGTTATTTTAGGATCTTATATTTCTGGTCTGTTAAATGCATTAGACATTTTGCAACAAGCCTTCAGCGCGTGCTGAGTGAGCGAGCGCCTTAGGGGCCGTTCACATATCGTGCCTAAAAACGCATGGAAAACGCTAAGCGCGTCTTTCTCCTGAGGCGTCTGTCTTTGCTAAGCAACAATGACGTGCTCTCTCCATGAGACGCGGAAATTTCAGCGAAGGATAAATGGATTTGCAGCTCTAAAAATCGCTTGCAGTAGCTCTGCTACTGAATTTATTTCAAAATTGCAATCCATATACAACTATGATCAGCTGTTCCTTCATCTTGGCTGAGCTCTCAACGTTGTTACGGGAAAGGATGAAGCTGATTGGTTGGTTCTTGTCACATGACCCGCGGTGCGCTTGCGGCATTCTGAAAAGTTGAGATGTTTTTACATTTTGCTGTATCTAAAACGTATCGAACCGAACCGAACCGTGACATCAGTGTATCGTATCGAACCGAACCGTGAATTTTGTGAACCGTTACACCCCTAATATATATATATAATATATTTTATATATATATTTTTTTTAAATTTAAAGAAGAAACCAATCCAATGTATATTTGTGATTTGAGGCTTAATACTATAGAAAAGCACAACATTTTTCAGTTATAGTGTTTTTAGCTTCTTTATTTTCATATAAAAATATGGCATGCAGTTGCATCAAACAATGAAATAAAGATATTTTAATTTTAATATATATATATATATATATATATATATATATATATTATATATATATACAGTACAGACCAAAAGTTTGGACACACCTTCTCATTCAAAGAGTTTTATTTTTTTTCATGACTATGAAAATTGTAGAGTCACACTGAAGGCATCAAGGCTATTTAACCAAGAAGGAGAGTGATGGGGGGCTGCGCCAGATGACCTGGCCTCCACAGTCACCGGACCTGAACCCAATCGAGATGGTTTAGGGGTGAGCTGGACCGCAGACAGAAGGCAAAAGAACCAACAAGTGCTAAGCATCTCTCGGGAAACTCCTTCAAGACTGTTGGAAGACCATTTCAGGTGACTACCTCTTGAAGCTCATCAAGAGAATGCCAGGAGTGTGCAAAGCAGTAATCAAAGCAAAAGGTGGCTACTTTGAAGAACCTAGAATATGACATATTTTCAGTTGTTTCACACTTATATATATACCATTACTGATTTCTGCTAGTCGATTTCTTATTTAAAAAATACTTGAGTTACTCGACTACTTGTGGTTCATGCTACTGTAACTGAAATAGTTCTTATCAATACAAGCTTATTAATTCATAGCCTAATGCAAAATTTACATGTACATTTTCAAAACTTTATAATTATGACATTACATATTAAAATTTTCATAACAATCACACATTTATTTATATCTGCATTTGAATGAAATCAGGTAGAATATCGTACAGTTAATTGATAAGACCCTTTTCACTATCTTTTTTTTCATAGTATGCATGTTAAACTAAAATAATTATTAATTTCTAAAAATATATTTATCATGCAAGCAGAGGGGTGTCATGACAAACGTTTACTGATCACTTGAACACGACTGAATTAATTCAATGCACATATTTCTCTTTAAGCTTGTCTTTTTTGGAACTTCCATAATAACAAATATGCAAACCAGCAAGAGATAAAGATGCAAACAGTTAGGCCAAGTAGAAAATGTATCTGTATCTAAACTGATTATTAGCCTACTCGTGAGAGAGAACTGGTTTGGTTTTTGAGAGACTGAGACACAAATTTAATATTTCCTTTAAATATATACAAATAATAGAATGATGTATTATTATAGGTGATATTACTCTTGCCAAGCTCTGATTTCTGAGAGATGCATGGAGAGGCAACAGCAATGCGGTGTTTGATTTACGCTCTTTCATAGGGGGCGCTGCTGAGCACACTTCAGAGCGTTAAAATGCTGAATGGGATGGCCTACGGACTCATAGAGTCAGCGAGCACGCACAATTTAGGTCCACATGAAGTGCACCATTTGGGACACAGCCAAACACATTTTTATAGTCATGCGGATAAAGCAATTTTGAATTTATATAAAGTATATCATAAATAGCACCCAGCGCCTGAATAAATAAATAAATTATATATATATATATATATATATATATATATATATATATATATATATATATATATATATATATAAAAGCCAAAAATGATTTAGCATTCCCCCTATGTCATTCATTTTATGTATTGGATAAAATTTGGAGACATGAGAATAATACTGCATAACAGGACAGACTCTTAAAGCACTACTCTAACCTGTAAATCTATAACTGGTTATTCCCCTCAGTGAATAGGGAATGATGAATTATCTCCACCAAGAGACACAAAAAGGCGAGGATGGAGCATGTCCAAATAAAACATTGACCTCCAGGCCAGGGTACCTAAACAAACACTTTCACAGTCAGGAGACCAAGAGGTCAACAGATCTAGTTTAAGCTGTGGTGACCCTGTGACCCCACAATGGGAAATCGTCCAAATGGCTGACTCACAGTGAAGTATTCTTCTTTCCTGTTCCCTTCTTTGTTTCTTACAGTCTCTTTCTTTTCTCATTCTTTTTTCCCTTAACCTTTGTCTCTCTTTTCCCCAGCCTTTTCCACATGCCATTTTCATTTTCTTTCTCATTTTCTGTCTTTTCTTGCTTGCTTGTTTTGCAGCATGAGAATAAAAGAATACAGAAATGCACAACAGGAGAGAATTATATGCAGAAGATATCTGAAACTCAATTAGGCTAATTTGAATACCTCTCCTCATTAATTAGATTTACTGAACACTAGATCCATCTGTAGAAAAAAGAGATGACATTTACAGAAAAAAATGCTGTTAGATTTATCAACACAGGCCTATATTTAAAGCCCTGCATTTACAATTTTTTTATCTATAATGACATTAACAATGTGAATTGATGCATAATGAACATCTCTGTGATTTGAATTGATTGTGCAGTACAACAATGAAGAGCATAATATTGTTGAAGGTTGTATATCTTTGTCTTTTCATTTCTCTTGTGCCTGTCTGTGTCTGATACGCTTGTTCCCCGTCTCTTCCTTCTGTTCGCTCTTCTTTTCCTTTTCACACTCACCAAAAATAGCTTACAGAAGTGTGTTTATTTGCCAGAGATCATGCCGAGCTCCCTCAACACACTGTATCCTCTTTTCTCGCCTCCTTGCAAAGATCTGTTCTCTCTTCCATTGTAGTGGATAAATCGGCTAGACCAGTGAACACGAAAACAAGGGTTAGTTTTGTTTGAGAAATCCTCAGGATACGGGCAAGTGCATGGAGCCCAAGATCAAATAAATGTAATTGCGATGATTATTCGTCCCATATGAAAGTTTCATGAGGCAGTCTAAAAGATGTGAAGTCAGTGTGGTTTAGCCAGAGGTGATGCCTCTGGTTGCATTAAAAGTTCTTGTGAAAGCATATTTAGATGACTTTATCTGTAGAGCTTCAGCAGAACAACACCTGGCAAGACCAAGCTTTCGGTTTCATGCCATGTTTTAGTTGCTAGATGTAAAACTGTGCTGAGTATGTTCATACAGCAAGTCATTGTATTGTGCATTTTGTGCTTTGATATAAATAATTTATTAACAATTAAATAATAAATAATTTAATAATACAAATCTGTATTGATTTCTAAAATTAAAATATAAATGTTTTGTCATGATTGCATTATGCTAATTATTCTTAGCAATATGCATAATATAAATAGCTAAATCAGTGATATTTTTCCCCTTTTATATTAACTCCACATACATTATTTCAATTTCAAGTGCTTTGGCAAGTACTCCGTCTTTGTTTATTTTGCAATTTGAAATTAATCACATGGTGGCCAGTATTCTCACATCGCAAATCTTGGCAAATAATCATATCTATTAATTTAGAAATAATTGTGTATTTCGGCTTCTAATTTCTCTGAAACACCCACTGAGACTCGGTTCACATGTTATTTAGCCTCTTTGCACTCGCGCATAGAGCCTCTTCTCTCCTCAGCTCATGATTTCCTGTAATGGTATTTGCACGAGAAATTAGATACCATCTTTCTAATTAAGCTCATAAGCATAATCTCATTACTCTTATCAATTTCGCTGTACATGAGTTCAAAAAGCACACCAACATCAGTGAGGAGAAGGCACCACAAAGCCAAAACCCATAATGCTTATCTTTCATCTGATAATGTGGATATATGCATGAGAGAAGAAAAATGTGTGTGGTTACTAAGAAAGCAGTTGCTACTTAAGTTTTTATTTATTTTTCATGCTGCTTTTCACGATAAAAGCCACTTTACAGGAAAATAGTGTCTTAAAGACCCCAGTGAGCAAGATATTTAGGGGGGATGAGAGAAGAAGCCTTTGGAGAGACTCAGCAGGTGGATCTCAACTCCTCAGGCACAGATTTAAAAAAAATGTGCATATGCAAAACTAGTTACATACGTTTAGTAATAGTCATGTTTATTTAATAGACGTGTTCATGTGTTATTAATTGTTGTATTTGTTGGCTGAAGCAATGCAGGAGGTGGTCAGCGAAGCATCCATCACTGTATGGGTGTAGTTGGTGCTAGGTCTTGCACAAAGTAGAAAAATCTGTTTGGAATGGAGAGTAACACAGATTTAACAAATTAGTTGCATCTGTTGTTTGTTAATTCTGTGTTGCCAGAGGAAAGGCTTACAGTAAACCATTTTTAAATCATATGTATCTCATTATGATATTGACAGCCTAAGCTTTATGTCACATGTCACTAATCCTGGTTTATTGAAAACAGTCTATTCACTGGGAATTTCATTGTGAAAATCCAATTTAATGGGTTTCATTTACCATGAATATTTTATATTTTATCTATCACATACATTCTTAGCATTCTCGCCGGAACAATTTTTAATCAACTCCGTGATATGAAATAATTTCACTGTATTTTTTAGAGACCTTTTATACATTATGTTCAGATGCAGAACAAAATGGGTTTGATAGGCACATATAAGAAGTGACTTAAATCATTTGGTACTACACTGCATGGGTGTCACTTGAATTTAACAAGAACAACAAATATGACATTTTCACTTTTGCAAACAGCGGCACTAGATTTATGATGAGGTATATTGAATGTTTTGATGATCCAATCAAAAAATCCAATGTACTTAATCACAGAGAATCTTAAGTTCCTTTTGAATGTAATTAACCTCATTGTCAACTTCACATCATTTGGGAAGAATTCAGAGTTAGTCTATTGTGATCGTATATGCCTTTCATCTGCTTTATGAAGAGTCCTTTGTGATATTAAGCCTCGATGCTGAATGTCATTGATGTATAGTTTCATTTCACTGCCTAACTAAAGGGGCAGTTTAGTACTTTTGTGCTCATTTAACACATTTTACACATTAAGAGAGATGTTTTTGTGAAGAGTCATCTGAATAGTGTACACTCACATTAGAAGATGATTGTAAAAACAAAATTACAGTATGCGTGATGCAAGTGACCCTTACTGTGTTTCACCATGTTAAAATGATGTGATGTGAATAATCTTTATGCTCAGAGTGTAACGGACAGGTTCCTGACGTAAAAAAAAAAAAAAAAAAAATCTATTTGTACAAAGATGATTTGGTTTTTAATAATAACTTATAAACTATTAAAAACAGTCTGTCTGTGAGCTGTGATTATAAGGTTGATAATGAAGCCATCAACCCTCATTATTTATCTGATTTCCCGTGACTATGGAAAAAAATCTCCACCTGAGCATCGCGACAAGCAAATACTGCCAAAAAGCTCATTAGCGCGCACCCACTCCCATGAACCACTGCAAATAACGCTATGGAAAATAATCTGCATACACTCTCAAACTACTTAATATTGGTAAATATCAGTGTTATTTTTGTATCATTGAGATACTGTTATCATTTTTATTAATATGTTTTGAATTTGTATTTATTTCTATATTTACATTTTTATGTTTGTATCTGTGTTTATTTTGTGTTTATATTAAAATGCAGGCATTTTAAAATGTCTATCTAGCCATTTTAGATATTTTAGTAAATCAGCTTAAACTAAATGAAAAATTTGAATGTTGACTGCTCTCTAAAAATCACTAGTATCAGTATATTTTAATACTTTTTACTGGTTTGCTGATCATGTTAACCAAAGCATCACTTGCATTCGGTAGATCTTTAGCTATAACACTAGCAGTCAGTCTTCTTCACCCTTGTGGTATTCACACTTCAAATACAAAAAAAAAAAAAAAAAACTTCTACTTGTTTAAAGAACAGACACCACAATGGATAGCTAAAGAACTACTGAATTTAATATAAATGATGCCTGGGTTAACATGTGCAGCAATAATCAAATCAATGAAACAGCTGATTTAGTAACACATTTTTCATGATAAAAAATGCTGAACTTTTATTTGTAGGATATGTGTAAACGACTTCCATTTCACATCAATTGCACTGATTTGCAAGTGTGATATTGCTTAAGTATCCCATTTGTAATAGAAAATGCGTGTTGTTATTAAACATGAGAATTTATTCACATTCAAATCAAAGCTATTTAAAATAAGTAATCTGTTTATCTGCCGTATCGTTGAATGCACTCATTATTCATTATCTATTGAATAATGAAAAAGCTAGTCATCCATCAGAAAGAGCCTTCAGTTTTGGTTTGGGCTGTGAATTGAATTGTTTTTTTTTTTCTTAGAAGTTATTACAAAATTACACATTTTACCAACAATTTGTATTCCGCCCCAGTGCGAACCATTTAGAGAGTGTGAATTCTTTAGACACATTAAACCAAAGGTACTTTGCTGCGAAAAGAGTAATTTTGAAGTCACTGCAGCTCATTCCAGGTGACAGATGTATTTCACTGCTTGCCACTGCCCTCAATGCGTCTACGTTTTCTGCGCATTGTGTTCAGCTCAGTACTCATTTCCCACAAGCATCCATTGGTCTACCCCTGTTGTGCTCTGCAGTTGTACTCTCTCTAATGTTTGCTGCCTGCTTCAAGAAACATCCTGCCTTTATTATTATATCAGCATAGAGGAGAAATGGGCCTGCTCCTCAAAAAGATGCAATAGCACAGGGATGAGGCATTCTACCAAAAAACTAAAAAAAAAAAACAAAAAAAAAAAAACCCTGAAGACATGCACACAAGACTCCAGCTCTTTGTACATTACATCAATGTTTCCATGGCTGCCTCCCACTGGATCGAAGATTGAGTTGAGATTGAATATTAAGCTGTTGGATGAACATGTGTAACACTCACACAAAATTAAAGGATCACACATTATGAGTTTCAAAGCCATTGGCTCGCGCTAGATCTGCGGAGAGACACGGTGCATGAGAGCAAAACAAATACGTTTGTCTGTAAATTAATTAAAAAAATGCCAAATGTTGCTTCCGTGGGGCTCAGTCAGAAGAGACTGCTGACGCAGCCTGCCAGCGGTTGCATTAAAAAAAAAATCTTATTTGGATTATAATGTCACATCACTCTGAGACTCACGCTCAGAAAATTAGCCCGATAATTCATAAATCGTTCTGGGTGCGACTCGCTCGTGTTGCCCTCGTTTGAGGTAAACACGACGAGAGACATCAGTGACACCATGCTTTAATCTTTCTGCTGATTAATTCCAACCTCACCTGAAAAAAAAAAAAACGAGCTAGTTAAGGAAACTTTTTTTTCCTTGCCTTTTGCGGTTTCAAAATAGCTGATGCAAAATAATTAGTCTGGGCTTAATTAGCAAGAGCTTCTTTCACAGGAGATAAACAAGTAAATGATTAAATCCGTTGATGTTCTCGTTGGATAGAGAGGCTGCCGCATCCGACTTTGCCGATCTCTGTTGCCATGGAGACAGCCAGTGACTCTGCCGGTTTCTCTCCATTCAGCACGTTCGTTGGGTCGTTTCAGGCGATGGTTGCGGATACCTGGCTGCGGCGCTCTGCGAGCTTTCTGCTAAAAACAGAAGGTGTGAGATGCACTACAATGATCGCACGGTTACTCTGATCAAATGACAGGGTGACATTCAGATTTTATTCAGAAACTGCCGTTTTTCTTAAGATCTCAAGCAAAACAGACAAAAAGACAGAGCTGGGCTGAGATTATAGAACAGCAGTTATTGGAAAAAAAGCTTCTGCATTACCATGTTTGCATCTTTATTTTCATCACTCGATATGTCATATACATGGAATATATGACATACATATAGTTTTGACATCTATTATATTTTTTCTTTTTTTTTACAGTAGAGAAACAACATTGAGATGACACACTATTTGGTTTCTAAATTAGTTAAATAGTGGCATATAAATCCTTTCCAATACCTCTTTAGATCAACATCCCACCAAAGTCTTCGTTCTCTCGCATCTATTCACATGTGTGGTCAGTAAGTCAGAGTTTTAAATTGGGTTGTCAGTAGTTGTACTTCACAATGCAGTAAAATAGTTCCAAAAATAAGTGTCTTACACAAGCAGGGATGTTCCAGCCCCATCCACACCGACGTGGAGTTTCTAAAGCAATCTTTGCGTTTATCCAATCAGCTTTTGGGATATGTGAGGCAGACCTCACCTCTAGTCCCATCAGAAAAAGAGCTGTCTTTTTTGCGCCCAACAAACAGGGTTTGTAAACCGTCATCCTGCTGTCCTTCCCCGAAAGCAGAGTGGCCATCCTGTCCTACAGTAGCCTTAGACAGCAGGCTGGCAGCGTACTGCGTGGTTTTCGCCCCTGGTCCCAGTACGGTCATAGAAATGACAGTCTTTGCTCTTCTGGAGTTTGTGCCTGATCCCAAGGCTGTTGTGTAGGTAACAAGGCTTTTGTGTTTGATTTGGCCCCTTGACATCAGTGCAGACTCGGAGCAGGTGAGTGTCTGTGGATCCTGCACCGGCACAGAGGAGCTGGCAAGTGATTGGCTGGAATTTGCCACTGACTCCGCCTCAGTCTCAGGATTGATTAGGTTGTAGCTGGAAGATCCCCTACCTCCACTATGCAGCTTATTCCCTCCCCTCTCCCCAAAATCAGGTCCCTGAACGGAGGGGATAATGGGTACAGAGTGGGCTCGGAAAGAAGGGGACGGAAAGGTCGTTCCCTGGTCGAGACGAGTGCACGGAACATCAGTGTTGCCCATCTTTCCTTTGGAATGGGTGGAGAGCATAATTTGCATATTCAGGTTGCAAGGGCTTTGTTGATTGCTGTCCGAGTGAGACTGGCACCTAGAAGACAAGAAACCGAGGGAATTAGTATTTACATCTCATTATCCATTACACGGATTCTGTCTGTTACACTTGAAAGAAATCACTCGGCCACTGTGAATGTTCTGGAAACAATTTTATAACAACAACAACAACAACAACAAAAAAAAAAAAACAATCACAGCAGTGATCAAATTATTTGGAGCTGGTGGGAATTTTGAATCTCAGTGTAATTACGTATAATCTGTAGTTTGGGCTGTGTGCCTGTGGTAGCATAAATTATGCGTTTGTCATAGATTTAAGTAGGGCTTGTTTATATCTTTGTTACTTACAAGTTTAAAGGCAGATCTTTGCTACTACATGAAAATTGTAGAAACTAGATCGTTGACTGGGTTTAAATTATGGTCAGAACATTATAAACACTTTGCGCTTTCATGTTCTAATGAGTGATTGTTTCAAATCTTGAAAAAGGTTTGTGTCGCCTGACTTTGACTTTGACTGTATCTGCAGCACAGCTTGCAGTGCAGTCTGCAATATTAATAATGTTACATTTTTTATCTCTTAGAAATACAATGTCGACAATAGCTTGAGTTGACAGTAGTAGCTTGAGTTATGAGGCAGATATAAATTTGTATTTTTCATTTTTACATGGTGAAATTTTAATATTCTGACTGATTGAGCTTTCCCTTTAACCATTGGTCTTCCAAATTGGCATACATTTAGATCACAATGAACATCAGAGTTAAAATCAAACATATAGCATCTAATGAAGAGTTTGCGAATGACACGACTGTGGTGGGTCTCATTAGCAACAGAATTGAGACAAACTACAGGAACGAGGTGAGCCGCCTGGCTGGGTGGTACAGTGACAACAATCTCTGTCTGAATGTGGAGAAGATGAAGGAGATTGTTGTTGACTTCAGGAGAGTGCACACTCAGCATGCTCCTCTGACCATAAACGGTGTGACTGTGGAGAGACTGAGCAGCACCAATTTCCTGGGTGTGCACGTCACATAGGACTTCTCCTGGATCGATAACACCACAGCACTGGCCAAGCAGCATCTCTACTTCCTCTGCAAACTGAGAAGAGCCAAAGCCCCGGCCCCAATCATATGCACCTTGTACAGAGGCACCATCAAGAGCATTCTGACTAGCTGCATCACTGTGTGGTATGCAGTAAGCTGAACTCCCTTCCAACCTTGCCCCTTCCCCCTTTTTTCCCCATACACCACTGAACTCTGAACCTCAGTCCCCCATCACCCCCCCCCCCCCAGCAGCTCCCACTAACACACTTGGACCTGAACCAGACACTTTGTGCAGCATTTGTCTGCTCACTACCTCATTCAACTACCTCTTCTGTCAGTTTAAATAAAGAACTGCTCTTTGAGATTTTTGAGACTTGAATCAGACTGAATAAGCTCTTTTGCACTATAATCCTTATATGTGCACTGTTTACTTCACTGATTTGCATTCTATCTGTCATGTGCCTTGTGCTGCTTATCTTATCTCTCTTTCTACATTACCTATTTGTATATTTGTATAATTATGTATGTATATAATTTTTAAGATTAATTATAATTAATCTATATTTAATGTTCTACTGTTAGTGTACCAATGATCTGAGAGTAATGCAATTTAAATTCTGGATGTACTATACATGTGAGAATTGACAAAGCAGACTTGACTTGATTTTGAGTTTATGAAGACCACGCTACTTCATTTAGCTGTGGTTTTGATCCGCAAGGAGGCTACTACTTATCGAATCCAGCACACCTTGTGTTGACAGACCTAAAAACCCTTTGGTATTTTGCTGGGAGACTGCCGTGGAGATCTTGCAGCATGACCCAAGTGGGTTATCTAGGGTTTGTCAGATGTAGAATCATAGGAAATGTTGTGGTTCTCTCAAGGTTGAGGTCTGGCACCTTTATCACCCTCTTATCTAAACTTTGACATTTAACTGCAGCTTTGCCAGAGCATCAAATAATTCTTGCTTATGGTTAAAAAAAAAAGTGAATATAAAAGCATCAGACACACAAAAATGCTATGTTTTGTCACTTCCCAGAAACCCCAGCTCATCTAACCACCAAGTTATTGTCTGACATCAAAGACTGTTAAATAACAGGGCTTAAATAATTGAGCCCCATAACACAATGCACGGGTATTAAAAGTGTATTCTAGCTGCAGGTAAATCCGGCAGATCGCAGCAAATCAAAACAATATCTAAATATAACTGCACCAATGGCACACACAGTTTCAATCCATATTTCATCTCTGACAGGTAAATATGTGTCTTTGCAGAGTTTTTTTTTTTTTTCCATAAAACTGACAACATTCTGTGGGGGTCCTGCTGTCATAGTGAGGGGGATAAGCGAGCTCTGCATGCCCATCTCTCTCTCTTCCCCCCCGTCTTCTTCTTTTTCTCCATTAGACTGGAGGGTGTCTCCATGGCAACAAGAGAGAGGTTCGGGGATGGTGTTGTTGGTGTTTTAAAGCTGTTAAGTCTAGAAATAGGTCAGTTCAGCCCCAGTCTGTCTCTCTCTGGGCCAGCCAAGACTGGCCTGAGAAAGGTTGAGAGCAGTTTATCAATGTTTAATTAATCGTGAACAATAATAACAATAGCTGGACCCCTATAGAGGGGTAAGTCATTGGTTGTGCTTTCAGACATAAGCTTAAATTAATTAAGCGAAAGTCAAGCTAACCCAGCAGACTTTACAAAAAAACAGAGAGCCCTACTGCTGACACACTGGGAAAATGAAAAACCCCCTTCTCTAAGCGTGTTAGTATGTATGTGTTTGATCACAGCTCTTAAATGAGTTTCCAAGCTCAAAGCTGCACTGTTTAAGCATGTAAATTATGGAAATAGGTCAAATAGAGAGAGTTTGGCAGAGAGTGAAGTAGGGCTGCTCGATTATGGCAAAAATCACAATCACGATTATTTTGGTCAATATTGTAATCATGATTATTTAACCTGATTATTGAGGGGGCCATATGACCAAATCTTTATATGAGTGATTTATTAAAAGAAAGTGATACATGTCAATTAAGTATTTCCTGTAAATAAGGTTGCTATGAGAACTACATTGTAGAGACCGGCGGAATGTCAAACAAAAAGTCCTCAAAATTATTTTTTTAATATTATTATACATTTTCATCAACTCTTTACATTCATTTATTAAATGACTGACGAAGGCATTAGTTATATGAATAATAACTAAGCACAGTATTTTTGCGTGTATTTGACCGTTTAGGCGCGCACCTTGAGCTAAAAGATGAATTTACATGTCCATGTTCTGTTCCGTCTCTGAGTGCATATAGCTCTGAGCAGAGCAAATTCTCTTTCACGCTTTTAAAAACATGAATAACTATACTTCGATAAATCAAGCACGTCCCATTTTGCAAAAGTCACGTTACATTTGGCTTTTATGCAGGAACGAAAGGGGGTGGAATGGGGCGTAATAATCGCTTTATCTCGATTGTTGTATTTTCATAATCGTTGGAGGCTAAAATCGAAACCTTTTTCGGTTTAATTGCACAGCTCTAGAGTGAAGTCATTGTGAGGCTGGATCAAGTTGGCATGGTAATGAGAACATATTTTGGAAATTCAAGAGTAAGTGCTACTTGCACACGTACACCCTACTTAACTAAAGGACATTATTCCTGCCATGGGCCCTGTCAATGAATGCATTCTCTTGATAAAAATACATATTATATTATTACAATTTTTAAAATAATTGTTTTCTATTTTAAAATGTATTCGAATGTATTCCTTTAATGGCCAAGTGTAAAAGTGTCAGACAGTCCTTTAGAAAACATTCTGTTCTGTTATGTTTTTGATGTCACGTTTGAATGATTTCCGTGCTGAATATATATATATATATATATATATATATATATATATATATATATATATATATATATATATATATTTTTTTTTTTATTTATTCATTTATTTATATTATTTAAATATTCTGTCAAGTAAGTGATATTTACCTATTTTTTTCCATATCTACTTTATCTCAAGCATGCTCTTCACACTGATCTCCATTGATAACCAAGTACATTAACTTTTGATAAAATTAGTAAAATTGTTATGGTGGACATGACAATTTCTCAAAGATATTTTCAAAAAATAAATTGTGTGTTCATATGTATATATTATATTTATATTTCGTATTTTTGGGTCATTTATAAGTTAAATCAGTGAAAAAAATAATCTGATGTTTTTGGTTTTGAAAGTCTGAAACAAGGGTAGAAGAAAAAATAGATGATGAATGCTTATTAAAAAATATATATTTATTTTTATTTTTTTAACCAAGTGTCATAAAGAAAAGAATTTAAAATTTGTCAGTTTTGATGAAAAAATAAATAAAAATCCCTGGGACATAGAAGTACCACAAACATGTGAAGTGTCTCAGAAGATAAATAATTGCAGTTATTGCATTGTTTGTTTGTCACATTTTGCATTTTATTGCTCACCTTCTCAAAGATTGTGGCATCGCCTCATTCACCTCCACTTCCTGGAGATGTTTATAGGAATGAAGTGAATCTCGAGATCCTCCACTGAGATGATGGCCTGCTCTAGAGATGGGCGGAGTCCACTTTGAGACGGCTCGATAATTGGTTACCTTGTGTTTCAGGGCAGGGCTTGAGGAGAACGAGCAGCTTCTGTAGAAACAAATAAAAGCTTTTAAGATCATATATATTTAAAAAAAAAAAATATTAGACAGCCTTAGGTTAGCACATGGCTTTAATGCTTGAATTGCTGATAATTAATTCAGGCCTTGTTATTATAAATAAGTATTTTGAAAAACTGATTACACCATAATTCAGAAATGTAAATTTTCATGGTTGCTACCAATTGCAATTATTATAATTCTTTTAAGTAGTTCCTTTTTGACGTGAACATATGGTGCCACATTGAGAGCTGAATAAATTTCTTCCTCTGTTTCTTTCTCTTCTGTGGAGAGGGACAGAGTGTCAGAAGTTTTACAATAGATGTGAAGCTCTGGGAAAGTACCTGCAGCGTTTCCCCATGGAGAGACTGCGAGTCTGATTTGGTAGGGAAACTTTAGAGCTGTTGAGAACGATGCTGGCCACCTGCTTAGAGGAGAAACCATGGGCTCTTCTGCTCTGTTGAGACGAACAGAAAATAAAAGATGAACCAAACTATGTAGGGGATGACCACATTGATTATCATTTCTATGCAGGTATGACTCATGTCATTTGCAAACATGTGGGAATGTTTCATGGGCGTTATCAAATTTTAAGAAAGAAAGTTATGAAGTCAAAAAATGGTAGCATGCCAAATCTCTATATATTTTTTAAAAGATATCATTACACACTGGTTTAAGGGAGAAATCAATCTTTCTAACCAAGTTCTCATGCCTGAATAATTCTGTGACACGTTTTTTTTTTTTTTTCGGGGTCCGTCCTGATATGTAAGCTTTTTAAATCACATGAGTATATTTGTAGCAATAGCCAAATTATCGTGCCAAAAATCATTAGGACAATAAGTAAAGATCATGTTTCATGAAAATATTTTGTAAATTCACTATTGTAAATATATCAAAACTTAATTTTTGATTAGTATCATGCATTGCCTAGGACTTCATTTGGAGAACTTTAAAGGTGAATTCCTCAATATTTCGTTTTTTTTTTTTTTTTTTTGCACCAGATTTTAAAATAGATGAATATCAAACAAATATTGTCCTATCCTAACAAATGTCAAAAAAAAAAAAAAAAGTTGGTCCAGGGCCACTAAAACTTATTTTACTTCATCTAAATTGCAGCTGAACTGCAGGGAAACTACCTTTCAAAAGTCTGGGGTTGGTATGATTTCTTAAATGTTTTTGAAAGAAGCTTTTTATGCTCATCAAGACTGCATTTATTTAATCAAAAATAATAATGCAGCTATAATGCATTATTAAAAACATTAAAAACAATAATAATGTGAAATATAATTTAAAATACATTTAAAATATGTTTTAAAGTTTCATTTACTCCTGTTATAGCAAAGCTGAATTTTGTCACATGAGCCTCAGAAATCATTCTAATATGCTGTTTTGGCACTCAAGAAAAATTTCTTATTATTATCATGGTTGAAAACCATTTTGCTAGCAACTTAATATTTTTGTGGAAACCATGATACATGTTTTTTTTTTAGATTCTTTGCAGAAAAGAAAGCTCAAAGGAAAATAATTTACTTGAAATATAAATCTTTTGTCTCCACGGTCACTTTTGATCAATTTAATGCTTCCTTGCTGAATAAAAATATTCACTCTTCTTTTCATTTTTGAATAGTAATGGGTACGCATTTGTTTGACTTTGTTTCGTGACTAAGAACGGATAGCGAGCTGCGTGCATCTGGGAGCCATGTGAACACTTTCGCTTTTCCGCCAATGATGACAACTGCAACAACCACTCAGCTAAACATTAAAATCTAATTCCACCGGCGGATTGCCACTCGTTATAGCACACACTAACAAAATGAAAGCTCTTGTTTAGAAATTAGAGATGCTTCCTCTGTATTACATACATCGCTGCTGCAAGCCATTTCATCAAGTGGTGTGGACACAACCAGCTTTAAATGACATGCACAGCAGCTCATCTCACTTCCCTTCACTTATACAGACATAAATGTAGGAACACACACACACAGGCCAAAGATAAAATGAAGGGATCATGAACTCTGAAGAGAGGCCGTATGGAGATGTTCAGTCTGTGATATACAGGCCCCTCAGTGAGGGAAAGCCACTTTAATTAGACTTTACATTTAAACTGCAGATTAAATGAGACACACTCTGATTATTCTTTCGACTTCCCCAGTCAGGGATTAATCTCAGACAAGATTACATTAATGAATTTCCTAAACTATTTTTTTTTTCAGTCCCCTCTTAAAATTAAAGCCATTATCTTACAACAACCCAGCAATCCGAGAGCAGGCTTCAATAAATATCCCGAGCCCCCTCCCAGTGTCGCCAGAGCTGGAAAAGACAGTCGATAATTGTTATTCCAGTTAGTGAAATCTCCCTCCCTCTGCTTGTCTTGTGGAACATCATTAAAACGACTGAGTTTGACTTTAAACTAGTTTGGGGCCTTACAGCTGGAAAAGCATGTCCTTCTTTCACTGCTGCTTCCTTGGGGACCTGTTAGCATTGTTCTACTCTCCAACGAGAAAATTGGATGATTTCTGACCACCCTTTCATCGCCTCAGCAGGGTGAGAAAACTCAGAGGAAGAGAGGCAAAACAGCCACTGTAATTGTAAAAGAAACTTTCTGAAGGAGGGGTGAAACATGCAAAATCCAAGTGAAGTCTGAACAAAAGACTGGAGCTCCCCTTCTCAGCCTTTTCCTAAATTACTTTTATAGTCGTCTGCTACTGGCTCAGCAGATTTCGGCGTCGATTATATGCGGTCCAATTAAAGGTTTGCTGTGCATGCTTGCATTAGCAAGAGTGACACTCATCTGATATGCTGCACCCGGTGTCATTTACGCACTATATGCATTTTCATATAAATGACTTGTGCAGGGAAATGTAAATGTAAAGTGTTGGGAATAATTTAAGCTTGATTCCTAACTCTCATTGGACTTGATGACACACATGGGAACGTGAGCGTCAACATTTGTGTATGGTATGAGAATGAACCGCCAAGTGGCAGCAGAGAGAGATTGATCTTCCGGTTTGCATAATGTAACTCTATTCATCCTGTTCTTCATCAGCTAGGTGGCTGGCTGCCTTTGACTGTTGCATCAGATAGATGCAGTGTTTACTCCCCGAGCTGCATGCAGTGTTATTTCTGTCAGCTTGAGAGATCTTCGGAGCAGGTGGGAAAGCAGTAAAGCCATGGAGGGCATCATTCCTCCAACTTCCTGCTGGCCAACTGTATTCATTACTGGTGACTGTTATGCACAGGGGACTTAATTTGAATCTCCTCAACAGCACATGCAGGTGGCTTGATTTCCGACTGTACATATAGTGCACATATATATTTGGTATTCACATGTATTTTTGGAAAAGTTATCATTATGTGCATTGTCAGCACAAATGTAGACTTCATGCAGATTTGCTCTCTGGGACATAAACAAACAACAGTTGTGAGACGTCACCTTCTGAAGCTGGAGGGTGGTCTTGAGTCTGGGGCTGGATTTAGACATGAGACCCGAGGCGTTGACAGTACTGTCCCTCAAGTTGCGGATTTCGGTCAGATGGGCTCGATGCTTCTCTCTTTGTCTCCTGCAAAGTGTTAATACAGTTTTGATCCACAGAATTTAATTTCCTGTTTTGAAATTTAGCTCAGTGAAGCATAAGAGAAAAGCAAAAATCTTTGGAAATCTAGTTTAGTTTGATACGGGTTCTTAGAATTTTATTATTATTATTATTTATTATTATTATTATTATTATTATTATTATTATTATTTTATTAATGTTGGTTTTATATAGCAATAAAAAATAATTAGGTCTTAAAAACTTTTTTTTTTCTAACAACAAATCAATTATTAATAATAAAAAAATAATAATATTGGCCTAGTTTCACAGACAGGGCTTAGATTACACCAAGATTAGGCCATAGATAAATTAGGACATTTAATTAATTTATAAATGTGCCTTGGATAAAAACACTACTGATGTGCATCTTGAGAAAAAAACAACAGAACTGACATATTTTAAGAACAGTCAGTGCACATTTTTTTTTTTTCAGTTAAAACAGCAGAGACTTGCATTTTAGACTGGGTCTAGGTTTAAGACATGTCTGCGAAACCAGAGGATTATGTTTTTTGAGAGTTGCATCATGACATTTTACAACCTAACCTTGCCTTGTCACGAAAATGTTAAAATTAATAATTATTTCTTGAGACCTTGACACATGACTTTACAGACAACAGCTTTACAAATATTAATAACCAGTGAAGTAGTATTGTTAAAATATTTATAATAAATAATACAAGATTATGCCAAACTACTAAACAATATTTTCTTTTCAGGAATTTCAACAGGCACTAGCCATTCACGTACATAAGTACATACGAATTGCAATGTCAATACATTTTTAACTGTCTTTTTATATATTATTATTTATATTACCTTCAAAAAAAACATACTCTCAGAACTGTTATGTTGAAACAGTAATTCCTGCTTCCAAGGATGATTTGGACTCACTTGTTTTTGCAGTAAAGAGCCATGCAAGCCACTCCCAGCAGGCTGATCCCCATGGCTATGCTGAAGATGGACAATATCTGTCTCTGATAGGTTTCTGCACTCTCTGAAAAGACAGCACAGACTCATCTTCAGGCTTTATTCACAGTCATCAGTATGCCAATCTTGATTAAACAAAAGAATATTGTGTAGCTAATTGGATCTTACATAAAAAAGAAAAAAAAAAAGGAAAAAAAAAATTAAGTGTCACAATAATGGAAACATTCCCTGTGAGAGGATATTAATTTTTAAAGATGATTGGAAAGCGAGCATCTTAAAACTAATCAGCCAGTTCTATCATTTAACTAGCATTCAAACATACGCAGAATCACATTTGATTTAATGATCAGGGACAGAGAGCAGGGACACATGCAGGGAGCTGTCAGCTAGACATTCATATGTGTCAAAGGTCAGCCAGACTTGAAATCCGCTTGAAACCAGTAGGGCCCCTTTTAAATCTGTTTTATTTTTTCCATTTTAATTCCATTTCGTTCCCTTTTAATTCGTCTAGACTTTTCGACTTTTAGAATTGTAATGGTTTAATGAATTAAATTACAATTACAATTGATTGAAATCATGAATCTTACAATATTAAACAGGAATTTATTAAAAGTATTACAAAAATTGCATTTTATAGGCCCTTTGAAATGTTTGATTTATTTTTTCTCAAATTCAGTATCCAATGAATTTTCTGTATTCCATTTTAATGCTTTCGTTAAATATTATTAATCAAAAGCATCTCTAAGCATTTCTACACAGAAAAAAATACAATATATTATATAATAAAATACAATTCTGGTAAATATTCTTTTAAAAATATAGATAATAATAATAATATAAACATTTATTATTATTAGTACTTTCATTACATTTAAGTAATACTTCTGTCATGGTTTCTTCAAGTTAAACCAAACTCTTTTCTTGATGGTTTGTTGTGAAGACCTTTAGGTTTCTGTTTGTATATGATGTGTGTTCATGTACTCATATATAGAGGCGGCAGAGGCTGAAGCCCCCGTGAGCATAAACAAAATTGCGCATCTGTGCCATTCATTCATACAGAGATGCACAGAACTTGCAGGATTCATATCTAAATTATATTTTTGTGACTTAATATTCACAAACACTCTGTGTATCGTGTTTTGATTTAAGTGTACTGACCTACTTTTGCTGTATCCATCCAAAATCTGTCAAATTCTGCGACATTCTACGTTATACATTACATTCATTTTTTTTTTTTTTAAGACTGGATTCTGTGAATTATATGCAGGGAAATTAAGTGTTCTATTTGCATTTTGTATTGACCTTGCATTTCTGGTTATAAATGACACTTTAATTTATTTGTATTTATAAAGCATTATCAATTCATATCTAAAGGTGTACAAAGGAATGCAGGTCTGAGCTTTGTTCTTTCTACACCAGAATCATGAGATAACCTATATGGATCTGTCTTTGTACCCATCGAAAACTTTTAAGAGTCATGTGTCTGTGGAAAATCAAGAACAGCTAGTGGCACAGCAGGGACCAAAAGACCGGTCCTCACAGGACACTGAGCCCCGGTTTAGTGGAGAGTCTCTGCGAGCAGATGGCTAGACTCCCTCACAAACACAGACCCGTGTCTGAATCGCTCTCTCATGCCACAAATGCACAGAGCTGACCATTCATGCACACGTGCACTCAACACCCCCCTCCCGTCTCTCTTTCTCATGGAAACCACTCCATAATGGCCACAACTGGACTCGCTCACCATCCAGATTAAAATCACTGAGGCAATCATTTCCGAGAAGCAGAAATGCATATCAGTTCCACTTTAACTATCTCTCTTTCTCGGACCGTTTTTGAGGAAATCTTGAGGCGAGCGTGTGAAGCACGACTAATGGAAAACTTCACAGGATTCACTCGTTCACTTAAAAAAATGCTTTCAGTTTTCAGGCACATGAGAGAGGACGGTAGGGCAGGGTGTGTGGATACAGAAAGGCATGTGGAAAATCCATTTTCACAGCAGTTTTTGGGCTCCTGTTTGTTGACACTGCTTTAAGTCTGTGGTTTGTCAGGGTAAAGGCATCTGTTTAGCCCTGGGCTGTGTGATATTTCTCATCCCCAGAGACTTGCTATGCAACATGCAACCTCAGCAAGGTGCACACCTCTGGGCTGCGCATTAATTAACAGCGACATACATAGCTTCATGGGCAGATGAGTGCAAGCAGACACATGTATGTGCACAAGCCGTACAGACCACATCGCCCATACAGATGCTGCCCTGTGCCTTTACAATACATTTCTTTTGCTCTGTTTCCATGGAAACTCAAGAACATTAGGCTTCTGTGAGGAACAGAGAGCATCATGTGTGTTTGTATACATTAATGCTGGTCAAAAACGAAAGGAGAAGCCAGTGGGTGTTCATTTCTCGAACATCATCAGAATGCTGTTTAAATTTATAGGAATTTATATGAGAAAGATTCTTTCTGAACATTTAAATGGTTCTGCGATGTGAAAACATTTCAAATTATATAGAAAATTAACAGCGAATCATATAAAAATAAAATATAAAAAATATATAATTACAAATTATATGTACATTGCCATTCAAAAGTTTGGGATCAGTAAGATATTTAAAGTGCCCTTATTATGGATTTTTGAATATTACCTTTTATGCAGTGTATAACAGCTCTAAGTGAATGAAAATATCCTGCAGTTTTAAAAATGTTAAGGTTTTAAATCTGAAATTGCACCGTGTATAAGGTGACCACCCGTCCCGCGTAGCGCGTGCGTTACGTGTCCCACATTGTCCCTCAGAAACATACCCCTTGTCCCCCCTTGGGCTTATTAGCAGGTGGTCACTCTAACCGTGTATAAAGTTATTGTCTCTCAAAACAGTCGACTCTGAATCACAGAAATTAGTCGTTTTTAAAATGAATTCCAGTCATGAACATAACATGACATCAACATGAAACATTAGCATATTGTCCACCCGCTTCTGTCTTTTAGCATTGGTCTGAATGAAAATGCAAATTCACTCTTTGCCACTAGGTGACGCTTTTGGAGCAGTAAAAATAGCAGTTTCCCCAGTAAGGGCTGTAAACAAAGCAGCACTGCACTCACAAACGCAGATTTATCAGGCATTACAGTCAGGATGTAATAAAAATGAGACCAATTGGACCAATCACCGCAGATTAGCATCACGCAAAGGAGAAGTTTGGAAAAATAAATCGTTGAGCGAATTGCTTGGGAGTCGATGAGCAAGTAAGGTCGAAAATAAATGCATATTATACAACAATGAAAGTGCTTTTGACCTTGCAATGGATGTCTGTTGTTGGTGACTCCCAAAACCAAAATATAAACCTTTCATAACGCATAATAGGGTCACTGTAATATTTTTTAAAGGCGTTTTATATGCTCATCAAGGCTGTATCTAAAAAAAAAAAAATAACTTTGTAAAATATTATTGCAATTTAAAATAACAGTTTTCTATATTATTTTATTTAAAATCTCTTACACTCTTTCCTAATATATAAAAAGGCCATCTAACACTAACTTGCTATATTCTTTTTCAATTTTCTCTTTTTTTTCGTTTTATTTATTATATAATTTATACAAGAAAGTCCTCGCTACGTGTACTGCGTTTAGCTAACTGAGACTTGTCATAGCACTTGTATATTGCAGCTCTTTTGTTAATTTTGATTGCTTCCATTGTCCTCATTTTTAAGTCAAATTGTATAAAAGCATCTGCTAAATGTAAATGTACAATTCAAAAGTGTAGGGTAAGTAAAAATAAATACATAATATTTTAAAGTATAGTAATATAGGAAACCAATATTGAAGATCACAATATTACTTTTTTCCCCGTATTTTTTGATCACAATCCTTTTTGAGCATAAAAGACTTCATTAAAAAACATGAAAAAGCTTACTGATCCCGAACTTATATATAGCATTAAGAATAATGTCACACCTACATAATTCCGAAAGAATTTAATATCAAGCACTTCTGTGCAGATGTTAATGAGGGAGAAAGAAATAATAATAAAAAATACATTTCCTTACCCATAAACTCAATGCCCAGCTCATCTGCTGCTTCAGGGAGAAATAACAAAGAGAAAAGTGGTTAAACAGACGGAGAGAAAGACAGAAACAAGGAGAGAGATGTTATCATACAGATTTCCACAAACAAAGACATATTAAATCACCCAGATAATAACCGTGAATAAAAAGCAAGCACGTTTTTTTGTCAACTAAAACTGCTCATTGTTCAGAAAGAGAAAAGATTCTGTAGCGGCTTCGTTTCGGAAACAAAAATAGGTTTCTCTTGATTACCCCGAGATACGAGCATCCACGATAAAAAGAGGGTGAAGCAGTTTATAATCGAAAGCACATAAAGGCCTGTTAGATGCCTGTAGAAAAGATATAGGCTCCCCAAGAGAAGCTGGATTTAGTCAGAGGCGGGCTTTAAAAATGCCTCTATGTCAACTGTAATGCCCAGGAGATGCTTATAATTGTCTTTTCTAGTTGCAAAATTGTATTAATTCATCTAAAGGCTTCAACCCATATGCCTCCTCTTTAAGGAAGTGTTCTCCAGCAGAGCACGGCACAAGCAAATCGCCTTTCTAAATGCAGTCACTCCCTCTCTCTCACTCTCTCTCTCTCCTCTATCCTGCTGAAGCCTCAGAACTGCTGGTCCTGATAAAGAGAAGAACACTTGTGCTCTTTTCATTTGAATAGTCCTCTTTTCACGCCACTGTAATATAATCTCATTTAAATTAAAATGAAACCCTCACACTTAATTGCTTTTCTGACAGAGGTGGTCTAAGGTTTTTAAATAGACTGCGTCTTGCCCGAGAAAGATTATTTTAGTGGACATATTTACAGGGGGAAAAAAAATCAACACAGTGACAGAAATCCTTCTGTCAAATGATGAATCGCCACATAGTAGCCTCAATTTTTCAACGCCGCATTTTTGCATATATTCATGCGGCAATTTAAGCATGATCTGTGGGAAAATAATGAGCAGAAATGTCGTGCAGCAGTCCTTAATGAGAATGCAAGGAAAGGTAGTTTTAGCCAATTCCTGCTTTTGATTTAAATTTGTGGCGAAATAAGGACAGAACCCTTATTTACTGGAAGCTGCACCATGGTACATGCACAATGAAGTACGAGGAATCGCTTAAAGCTTGTTTTAAATGCTAATGTAAGCAGAATTGTTGGTAATACTCCTACCCGAGATTTTAACAAACTGTCTCTCCTCCCGGGCCTTTTGAATTCACAGTGTTTTGTGGGATCGGGTGAGATTTTTTCAAATAAAACACGGCTCAGTGAGACAAAAGGCCTAGGCGACGATCCAGCGGTTCTGTCGTATCCCTACTGCCAGCATTGCTTGGCCCATTCATGCTGCGGCTGCTTCTGATTGCCCACAATAACTGCCACATTCATCCAGTCATAATCGCTGTGCTGTCATGAGCCACACACACAAAGTCATTAAGCACGGATATGCATGCATTCCTCGAATCCTGGCAGCAAGGTCCTGATGTACGGCTCCCATAAACCACAGCCTTCCATCCGTTGTCCCGTCACCCTTGGGAGACATTTATGCCGGCGAAGAGAAATGGGACCCAGCACACTGCATCAACGTCAGTCGCTCAGAGACTGAGTGAAAGAACTACAAAAATGAATCAAATCCTTAATCCTTCCGTTAGTTGGAGCAATAGACGAAAGCTCCTTTGTGCTGCTTACTTACATAGCCTAATGCTTGAGAGATAAATACCTAAATGAGAGGGGCCGCTGTCCCCTGAGCAAGCCAGTCGTGAAATCCGTCTCCCTTGAGTCACCGGCTGAACCCCCGGTTTTTCCACAGCTTGGAAAATGGCTTCACTTACCAAACCAAACTTAATATTCTGTCATCACCTACTCACAAAAAATTGTTTCTGTAAAATTCATGATCAAATCATTTAGATAATGTTTGTTAACCAAATCATTAAAAAGATTTGATTTAAAAGAGTAGATTTGTGAATCGGACAACACTACTTGTCTAATCATGAACTTTTGATTTGTTTATGTTCATTTGTTTTTTTTGTTTTTTTTAAAGCTATAATTTGGCTTTAAAAAGAAATGAAATATAGTGCAAAGTGCATGATACATATATACCACTTTTGATGAAACATCGAAAACACCTCTCCCCAAAAGAGCATAAAAACTAAGTTTCTCCCTTTGTGTTCTGTGGAAGAAAAAATGAAAGCTTTAAGACAGTTACATGAAGGTGAGAAAATGGTTTCAATTTTGGCTAAACTATTCTTCTAACACTGTAGTGTTGTCTTATGCCAGGGAGCTGGGGGATGTAAGGGCCAAGCAGAAGCAAGGCTCTTTGGAGCGTCTCTTATGTGGTAGTCGATATGGAGACAAAACGACGGTCGACGGATGATTTGTGCTTGTGTGGTGAGCAGAGATATATTGTGAAAAAGCTCAGGGGACAAAAGACTAGGTGGCAGATAAAGCCAAGCCGCCCCCAGGGGGTGATTTGTGGCTCATTTGGTGGGTTAAGTGAATAAAGATGCACTGGGCCATACATATCAGGCTCAAACTAGGAATGGGGAAATACAAACAATGGCCTCTGCAGGGTGGAATAAAGATACATTGAAAACATAATATTGAGCACTGTGATACAGGGTGCTCCAAAGTCTGTTGTTTTTGTTTTTATGGCAGGAATGGATTGTAATTTGAGCATAACCTGGATTAACTGGCTCATCTCTATATGGGATGTATAGATGGATGAAAAACCATAGACTGTATAAAAACATGGCTGTAGTGTCTGTGACATCACCAGTAGGCCTCCGAAAAGCATTTTTGAAGCTCAAAGTGGGTGGAGGCTGCTGTTGCCATTGGCAGCGCATCACCACGCATTACTCCCGGATTATTGAAAATGGGCAAAGTGGCGGGAGCTGGTTGCTGAAACCACGCCCACCTAGCACGACAGCAGTGTCAGCAGCGGCAATCCACCTGTCACTCAAGTGGCCACGCCCGTAATTATAATATAATTTAAACGTATGAGTTATAAAATAAAATTCACCCCCGCACAGTTGTCAAGAAATGCAAAATTAGCTATATAGACCAAAAATTCTTTTGAACAAGGTTGTAAACATGTTTTTTTTTTTTTCTGCTGTAAAGTTGGCCATTTTAACATTAAGGAGTCCCCCAACCCCCCCCACCCTCCAAAAAAAAAAAAAAAACTAACAAAAATACTATAGATGCAGAGAGCTTCACCCACATTTAGCAGATTTGCCATAGAACTGGTCTAAAATTGCCTTAGTGCTAAATGGTGTCAACAGGAGGGTGGAGGAGGCAATACCAGCAGGATTGTGTAGGTGTATCCATGAAGAAGATGATGGCACTGCTAGAGATGAGGACTCCATCTCAGGGCACGATGGATAGCAGGGATATGAATGCTGTCATTGAGAAAATCCGATTTGTAAGAGAAGCATCAGGGATGCAAAGTGGGCCTTGGCAAAAAGGCTACAGAAAGATCCCATTACCAGCCACTCAGTGGGGTCAGCAACTCAAAGTGCACTAAATTGGAGTTTAGGTTGCTGTCTCACACGCTGTAAAAGATCACTCCCCAAAAGCTAGACAAATCATACAACGCAAGCCATTCTGAGAAACAGCCTCACTGCACACTGCAGATTCATCGGTGCACTGGACAGTTCTTTTCTCCACTCTCTCCTTTCTTTGGCTGTGACTTCCTTTCATATCGGTATAATAGCTCTCGGAAAGTTGAGTCACAGGAAGAAGGTTTTATGAATCAAGGCTTTGTGAGGTTTCACAAATCTCTCCAATACCAACCTATGAGAAAGCAAACATCTCTCTTCAACAGCTTTTCCCTTTGGCTACTTGTGCTCCACAGGCCTATTTTAACCTGTGAAACACTCATCTAGCACAGAAATTGCTAATGACTTTAGCATCGACCTAAAATTAGCAAAGCTATTACTTTCATTCAGGGACCTTCTTAATGGCAGGGGAAATGTACTCCTCATGAAAAAAATGGTAACTTGATAACATTTCATAGCCACTTTGAGCCTTGTTAGAATCTGCAATCACATTGTGTAGCAGGACAATGAAAGTGAACGGTTTACACACTAGATCAGTCATGCTAAACAAAATCCTTCTCTAGCAGAGTTAGAGATCAGCTTTCCCATAGAGAAAATAGCATATGCAAATGCTTTCTGTTTTTCATGAGAGTGTGGCATTGTAGGGTGACGGCAATTTAAGCACTTAGAGCGGGAGGTATAATTAACTACTTAAGCAATACCCGGTTCTGAGAAAACAGCAGAGAACTCTCAGCCCTGGAGGCTAAGAGACTCACCTGATGCTAGAGAGGCAGGAAACTTCTAAAACTAAGACTGGAAAGCAAGTAAACAACAGGTAAATGATGTTCTCTAATCTTTGGTTTGCTGTTTCATGAAGCATTTTGTTGTGAAGGGCCTTGTTCATGCTAGTAGGAATGGAAATAACTCAGTAACAAGGTGTTTATTCAAACCAAATTCATTTTTCTATGTATTCCATGATATTAAAAAGATCCCCTCATATATTCCTTCAAAGAAAACATATAGTGACAAAAATACATACTTGGGTCAGATAAGATGGAGTCTGTCTTTGGGACAAACTGGTCACAACGAAGTCCACGGTAACCCTCTTTGCACCTACAATGGAAGAAGAACATTTCAGTACAGAAATATAAATGATCTGGGTGTCATCAGTAATATATATATATATAACAACATTGCTGCTTTTATTCAGAGAATTCTGAGAAAAAAAAAAAAAAAAAAAAACACGGTTTCAATAAAAATATTAAGCAGCACACCTGTTTCCACATTGCTAATCATAGAAGATGTTTTTCAGTACTAAATCAGCATATTAGAGTGATTTCTGCAGGACCATTTGACACTGAATAGAGTATCGGCTGCTATGTAGCTTTGACATCACAGCTTCACTATATATTAAGAAAATTTCACAGTATTACTGTATTTTGGATATTTGAAAAACAAACGAAGCCTTGGTGAGATAGTGTATATTTCAGGGAATATAGAATATACTGTCATCATTTACTCAAACAAAAGAAGATATGTTGTTTTTGCCTATACATTAAAAGTCAGTGGTCCTGGAAATATATTATACTTTCATTGTATGAAGAAAAAAAAACAATTCAAAGTATCTTTTTTATGTAGTGTGATAAAGGATATAATTTTCATTTTAGGGTGAACTAACTCTTTAAATAGTCCTGTAGTGTGACAAAATAATTTGTTAAGAGTCCAAATATCCTATGCAATCTCTAAACTAATAGAAGTCATAAAAACAGCATCATCTAATTTGTAGCAAATGTTTAAAATAGTTCTAGAAGGACGTCCACGTGTCTATCCATCATGTCATTTTCACAGAGAGGTTGACTTATTGAGCATTAGAAATCAGGATATCCAGAAATGTTATAAATTAGCCTCATGCAGAAAAGGACGAGGAAGTAAAAGAGGGAGGGGTGATATGGACAAGAAAGAAAAAGAAAAATAGGGATAACAGGGCGGGTCTGTCCAGAGCTCAGTGGTGCCTGCACTCGCACAGATAACACAGTCTTGACATTTATGTCACATCCCCACTGAGCTATGAGACCGTATGGAAAAGATGAAGGCATTTGACTAGACTCTTACTGTGAGATCTGTGTGAAACAGGGGACTTTTTCCAAAAGTAACAGTGTTCTGAATCTGTGTAGAAGAACCACAAAGAACACCAGCTGCCCTCCAGCTAAAGCATTTCAGACATCTTCAAATCTCTCTCTCCATTTCTCTCACCCTTTCCTCTTTTATTTAGATTTTTAAGTCTTGCACCAACAACTGTAGTTTTCCCATGCGCAGATACATATGTTACACCTCCGATGCTGCAAACACAGACTCATCTCCATTCACCAGCAGCGTTGTGCCTTTTATTCAGCGCGTTTACCAGAAAATTGCCCAATTCTGAAATGTGCCTCTGTGATCACTTCTCTCCTGTGCAACACTAACATAATTTTGATGAGGCTTACCATGATAATGATGCTTCACAAAAGAATACAACAAGCATACAGACTGAGAAGCATCAAATAAACCCTTAACAGAATGTTCTTGATGTTGTTTCATCTGGCTTCGTCTGCAGTGTGTGTGTGTGTGTGTGTGACATCTGCCTAGACTCAGTCCTGTCTATGTGTTTGGCTTGGAGAAGCGGGACTAAGGTTTGCTAAAAGAAACCGGGAAGAGTCTGTAAAATTACTGCAAAGAGGGAAAACCATGGTTAGACTGTAATTACAGTCACGGAAACAGGTGAGGAGCATGAAGTGCGGTCTCATCTCCTGCACCCTTGGTCTCTGTTTGCTCACTGTCTAGTTAACACCGACTCGGCCATGACTGTCTGCAGCCTATTTGTTTGTTTCTCCCCTTTCTCCCCTTTCTTGTTAGACGATAAAGTAGAGTTTTTGAGCATACATTATTTATAAATGATTTCATGCATCATTGTTTACTTTGTATCCAAGGAAAGGAAAATCAATGTGTGTGCATGCGTTTATGACATTTGAGGTTCATACAAAGTAAACAACATTGTAAACTAGAATTTCTGCATCTGCTTCATGGCTTTTCATTATCATTCAAGGGCATGTTGCTTGGCATCAATGATCCTGCCCCCCGTTGGTTAAATTACAGCTAGAGAGAAAGGAGAGAAAGAATATATCTTCCCCGAAGGAGGCCAAGGCAGTGAGCAGGACTCGCATTTGACTACCGCCCAGCTTGTTAATTAAAGCTGAAGTGTGTAATTTTTTCAATGTTAAAATACTCTCTTCCCAGCTTAATATGCAGAGATGACTAAAAGTAAGCCATTAGTGGGGCGATTTCCCTGGAAAGTGTAAACACTGTGTCTCTGTGGCCTTATCAAAACATTGCTCTGTTTGTTTGAGAATTCCGACCAGCCTCGCACAGCAACGGTGGCTTAGCCAATGGCATGAGTTAAAAGGCGGGGCACTCACTTTCCTAAAAGATGGGCAGAGTTTCTTGAGGGAAACCATTTTGAAAACAATCATTATTTTGCAGTGGCATTTGGTGATTCTGTTGGCGTATAATTCAGCTTTGAAGGTATGTGGATGTAAGTTGGAATAAACAGGTGAGCTTGTTTGTGCAGAGAAGTTTGTGTGTGAGTGGGATGTGCGTGGTGGTATTCTTTTCCTCCCTGTCAAACAGCTCCCACATAACAGACTGAGCTTGTGGCTTGCATGTGGGTGCTGCATATACTACCCACATTCACACACCCACATACTGTACAAACACACATTGACACAAAGATATTGTCATCCCTCCTCAAGATCCTGTGACAACTTTCCTCCACAAATAAGGTGCAATCTGATTCTGACATCCTCTAGTATTATTGATGGACAGGGAGGCTAAAATAAGGCATGTATTGGAAACAGTCTCTGTTCAATTGTTCCTTACCCAGCATCCCTGTCAAAAAAGTGCTGTTTAAGAAAAACCTGGCTTCTCTATTATCAAACGGCCAATATATATTCATATGTATTTGTCTGGGTTTGTGGAATGGGAGGGGGAAAGTGGGCATTGTAACAGAATGATTTTATTTGTTGAATGACATTGACTGATGCCTGCTTCACCATTCAAGATGTTTGTTTGCAAGACAGCCTCGCTTATCAAATTCAGTACACAAACAAGACCCAGTTCATCTCTTCAAGTATTTTTTTGTTTGTTTCCTTATGTCCCAGGGGTTGACATCTGTTCAGATGAACAGATTAAAAGCTATATATATATATATATATATATATATATATATATATATATATATATATATATATATATATATATATATATATATATTTATGGAGACTGCATGAAAACAGTCTTGGAAACATTTTACCATATCTTGATTATTTAATTTAAGTACTTTTCAAATGGCATTGATGCATAATTTTTCTTCTTTACACTTGTCCCAGACCCAGACTTGCAATATTAAACTCTGAAACTATCCATCATAAAATGAACTATTTCATATTAAATTATGATAATCTAAGCAAATAATGAAATAAACATAAACCATATCCATTATTTTGTGAAAATCAGTTATTCTAATATTTAAACAATGAATTCATGACCATGACTCTTCTACAGTCGCATCATTTCACCACTCCAAACAATGAGAAATATTTGTATTATATTGCTATAACCATTATGCATCATATCCATTATATTGTAGTGCTATATATAAAAAAAATATTATATATGTATACACACACCCACACACACACACACAATATTACATATATATTATTTTTTAATATAGCTCTATAATGTAAAGCATAATAACAATGAAAATAGTATTAAACTGTCATTTTTAATCATATTTTTAAATCAAATCTGTGCATTTTTTCCATTAAATGTCATTTTCACCCCCATTCACATTCCTTTAAATGCATTCATGATTTCAGGAAAAAAAGAAAATAAAAAAAAACACACTAAGAAAGCTATCTAGAGAAAGTGTGAAAATGTGTTTTTTGAATATAAAGAGACTTTCTTAACATTCAACGGTGCAGTTAAAGTGCCCATGGTTGGATAAAACCTCACATATGAAATACTGCATTGTATAGAAACAAACAAGACAGTAAAGAAGAAATGTATTTTCTTTCAGGAGCCATACATTTACCCTGGGCTTGTTAAACTAAGAGTTTTTCTACTTTTCAGATGCTCTTTAAACCACAAAAGCTTGACTTGAAAATAAACCTATTAAAATGGTAATCACGCATGAGTAGATAAGTCCCTCTAAGCTTTTACTTGCGGAAGCACAAATACTCAACCGGGAGTTCTCCTGACGACGGCATTGTCATGGCAGAGCACTGGTTAGAGATAAGAGGAAACATGGCTTTGTATCACAAAACTGTTTGTGTGGAGTCTATCTACCAGTGTGAGGATCAGCGACCGTTTGAAGAGCACATGGAAGGAGGGAGAGAAATAAGTTAGAGACATTGATGGCCATCTTCACATGTGACTTCACAGCTCTGACACACACACAGGTGCTATTGCGTGAGGCTCTGATAAAAGGGTGATCGCAGTTGGGTAAAAAAAGCAGTGCTCCTCTCCCACTGCTCACACAACATTGAACTGATCCTCTCAGACTAGCGATCACACAGGTGTCACTGGGAACTAAAGGACGTTCTGACACGCATCACATTCAGTTGTTTTTAGGTCAATGGTGATGGATTGTTCAGGTAGGTGTCGGTGCGATCTGGCGTGAAAGTGCGCATATGTTCACAAGTATCATCTCACTTACGCGCCACATTACGATGACGCAAGCCGGCACACGTGCAAAGACACCAGAACTGAACTGCCAGTGTCTGCCTCTTTACAATGAAAGCATGAATATCTCATTTTTCATCAGATATGGCAAGATAATCCAATGAAGCTGTGAGAGCGGCAGTCTGTCTCAAAGGTGTTTAAAAGCTTATCCTCCATAATATCATTTACATGGCCCTTCTGCAGTCAGGGCAATAAGTGTAATTCCGTTAAATTGCGATATTGTCTTTCCCATCATTCCTCAGTCTCTCAGCCTTTATATATAGACTCTGGTTAATCCTTTCCTTTTTAATCAAGTCGCTTTGATGTATTCATCATGCCATTTTATTTAATTTGCCATGCCCCTGCAGGGAAGGATAGAGGTGGACACTGATGGAATCAATGTGCCGATGAGACATGCATAGGTTCTGCATCTCTCTGGTGACGTTCACCATGGTAACTTGACATATTTGTGGGTTTAGTGCCCATTGGATTCGACACAATCCCAGAAACGCATGTGAAAATAAGAGTGATGGGCATTGTTGCCAACAAGATGGTAAATGTTGCTAAGAAGCCTCAGAGGCCCCATTGCAAAAGAAAATCGTTCCACGGATTCAGAGTTTTTGGTGCATCTCTCTAAAAATCAATGCATTTCATTGACAAGTTAACTGTTCCTGAATTCACCTTTTCTCCATAGGAAAAGTGCAACATTTTTCTTAATTCAATCTAGTTATTAAGGTTGTTATTGTAAGACTCTAATCAAGATTTCATAGAAATGTTAGTGCCGGAGGCTGGACTGACCATGTTGAAGTCCTAATCAATTGCACTTCTTATCTTTTGTTTCTTTAAGACAAAAACAAATGCTTTATCTGCAGCCACCTTATCTGTGTGACGGACGTCTCTTTACTTGAAACTGGAATAACAGAATTACACTTGCTCTGATCGAGTCAATATTGTTTTTCACCGTTTTCTCTCAGTAAACAAAGATGAAACTATATCTTCAAGCAGGCCACGTGTGCCAAAGGAAGCTTTCAATGAAATTACAGGCTGTACAGAGTATATGCTAACATTAATTTAACCTCTTCTAAGCATCACAGAATGATAACAAGGCCAGGAATTCACAGGTGGCTGCTAATTTATAGTGTCAGCCTGTTTCTAGTGTTGATGACAGAGTTGTTATTTAATCGTATTTAACTTGTTAAAGCTGAAGGGCTCAAACTTGCCACAGCCATCATTTAATCTTCAAGTCTGTGGCATATGTTTACTGTGTCAACAAGAACCATGCCATTTTGTGTCTCCCTGAAATGTCCTCAAAAAGTTTGCCTTCGTTTAGTGACAGCTCCCTCTTTCACAAGGCACAAGAAGACTTCTACACATCCCCGTGAGTGATATTCACAGAGGCAAACAAAAGTGACATGCTCTAACCTGGGGTGGCAGGGAGCAAAAGGTCTGGGAAACATGGTTTTCAACTTAAACACCCCTGCCACTGTACAGCTTGCGATGTTGCAGAATATGCAGAAAATATCCTGCGGCTGGACGAGATGCATCTCGGTTCAGTCAAGAATATTATCAACACAGAAATGCTTGTATTTTTTCATGCGGCTGCTGCTTGGCTGATAATGCTTGTACAGAGTAAGACAGGCAGATGTAAGACCACTCAGGGGAAACCCGTCTGTCTGAGCTGAGTTTTGAGTCTTTTTTTTTGTACTTTTCCTGGGAATTTACTATAGGCATTCCCCCTTTGCTTGGCTGGGAAGTATGTTAGACAATTAGACAGGCCAAAGCAGCACTTTTAAGCATCTGGTGCATTAATTAGCAGCACCTGTGGAGGCCTAAAGACCAAGCAAACAAATCAAGGTAAAAACTGATTATTCGCCAATTCCTCAAGGTGTATGATAATAAAAAACTTCAGATTTTTAAGCAGCAATGAGGCAAGGCTGTCGATCAGAAAGCATTTCTCAGGCAACGTTAACAAACCTGGCATTCAGAAGCTCTGTGCTTCCTCTTGCGTGAAGGAACACAAGCGCTTCGGGCTCTGGACTTTGGCAGCCATCAGCTCTCACATCTTTGCCTGATCAAACAATCCCTACATGTTCCATTGCTGGCCCAGCACTTCTGCACTTCTATTCATCCGGCCAACTGCATAGTTTTTTTCGCGTAACCTCGCTGCCAAAAAACGGATGCTCTTTGGCATTTTAAATTGTTTTGCATAAATAAAGACAACGTTGTCTTTGTGAGTGACATTTGTGATTCTGACATTTGCTTGAGCAATGTTAATCCTGTCAGCAGCATTCAGGATGACTGAGCTAAAATAATTGAAGATGAGAGTGTGCTCAGAGGGACAGGACCTCAGTAGCATGCCACACACACACACACACACACACACACACACACAAACAAACACAAACTAGGCATGCTAACTCAAAGACACACACTAATTTGTGAGTTGCTCTTTAGCAGATTTAGGACACTAGCTGGATCTGCTGGTGACAGATTAACGTCCTCTCTCACAGAGGTGTGCTAGTGTCTCCCATCTCGCTCTCCACCACCTCTCAGGATGGAAAGTTAAGGGCAGCCATCTTAAACCCGTCTGAGCCACAGCTAAAGCTAAGACTAAAGTGAAAGGCTTGTCACCAATCTCTACCAAGCTCCATGTGTCGAGGACAGGCTTCTGGGAAGAGGAAAATCAGGCTTAAGGAGCTCAGGAGTGGCTAAAATCCATAACCTGTCTGCGTGCCAGCTGTAATTTCACTGCAAAATTGTTGTGATACAATGTGAGGTAACAGGCATGTCACGGCTCATATGTATTTTTGCAGAGAAAAAGAGGATATTGAGAGCATGGGATGTTCTGTAGATATCTACCTTGGCTTTCTTGTAAGAAAATTAAATCAAAATCCAATCAACAACAAGTTTAACAAATAACTTTTCTTCTAGGAATTCACTGGTGAATAAATAAGAAAATATTGGTGTGTTTTCAAGAAAGTTTGGTACATATGCATCACTGTCAGCTGAGGACAAGAATAAATCTATTTGGTTGCAAGAAAGAACACTCTGGGAGGTAGTTTTTCAAGCACAATTTTGCTATAATGAGCTTTCCATCCATAAATTTGCCTCAGTGACCCATTTTTCATTTGTAAATGTGCTGTGTGTTCTCACAATTGTCTAGAAGCCTTTTGTCTCCCTGCCAAAAAGCTGTTTATTTGTGTTTACATTTGACATTGTTATCTTCACATTTTGGGATATGTTCTGCTCGAGGCTATATTCATGATGTTGGCTTACACCTCATAATTTTGCTCTAATAATAAGCATTCCGTCTGTGAATAATAAGATAAGATGCCATATTATGTAAATGTGCTTCTTCAGTCTCTTTAAAGAAATGAATGATAGGTGAGGTGAGGAGAATTGTCAAAAATGTTGTTAAAGTGATGAAAAATGAATATTCTGTCATAATTTGTTCATCCTAGCATTGTTCCAAAACGATATGACTTACTTTCTTGTGCAGAAAAAAAACAAAAATTATATACTGTAACAATATATTCCTAAAAATTACAATAAATATAAAATGTAACATAATATAATTTTAACGTACAGGTGCATCTCAGTAAATTAGAATACTGTGGAAAAGTTCATTTATTTCAGTAAACCAAATTGTGTTATTTTTTGTTATTTGTGTTATTTAATAAAGTGAAGTGACATTCAGCCAAGTATGGTGACCCATACTCAGAATTTGTGCTCTGCATTTAACCCATCCGAAATGCACACACACAGAGCAGTGAACACACACACACACACTGTGAGCACACACCCGGAGCAGTGGGCAGCCATTTATGCTGCAGCGCCCGGGGAACAGTTGGGGGTTCAATGCCTTGCTCAAGGGCACCTAAGTCGTAGTATTGAAGCTGGAGAGAGAACTGTACATGCACTCCCGCACCCACAATTCCGTCCGGCCCGAGACTAGAACCCACAACCCTTCAATTGGGAGTCCAACCCTCTAAACCATTAGGCCACGACTTCCCAATAATAATAATTAATAAACTTGTGTATTAAATAAATTCAGTGCACACAGACTGAAGTAGTTTAAGTCTTTGGTTCTTTTAATTGTGATGATTTTAGCTCACATTTAACAAAAAAACCCACCAATTCATAATCTCAACAAATTAGAATGTGTTGACATGCTAATCAGCTCAAAACACCTGCAAATTGGTCTATCATTTCTCAGCCTTATAAAATATTCCAATTTGTTTAGTGAATGGTGAATTGTTGGGTTTTTGTTAAATGTGAGCCAAAATCATCACAATTAAAAGAACTAAAGACTTAAACTACTTCAGTCTGGGTGCTTTGAATTTATTTAATACGCGAGTTTCACCATTTGAGTTGAATTACTGAAATAAATGAACTTTTCCACAACATTCTAATTTATTGAGATGCACCTGTATTTTTTCCCTACTCAGTAAGTTGCTGCTGTGAATAGTTCATTGAGTAAGTGAGTTAAACTTGAGTTGATGTTTCACTGATTTGGTTCTCAAGTTCAACCCACTTAATCAATGATCTGGTTGTAGCAGTTCTCTAATTAATAGCTCATTAGAGAGGAAGATCCACATTGGAATACCATAGACTACGTCATTGTGCCTTTTAGACCTTAACAGATAAACATATAATCTGTCATTGAGCTGTGTAAATATAATTTTAAGTAACCTCTTTTTGTGTCCCACAGAAAACAAACTCATTCAGATATGGAACCACATGAGGGTGTGTAAACACTGAGCAAATCTTTGGAGATGAACTTTGGGGTTCCCTTAAGTTTAAATGCAAATATCAAGAATGTGAAAGTTTGTGCAAGTCTTTGGCCACCTTATCATTCTCAGACTGTGGCCAGTTTTTCTGTTGGCGTCTGGTTTGTGGGCTGGGCGACATGGCCTGTCGTTGTCACCGTTCATTACCTCTGCATTTCCTGTGCCTGCTGTGACAGTGAAGTAACGCCCCTTCACAGACAAACTCATTCTAGCTCAACAGGGAGCACTTTGTCTCCTTCACACTGCTATTGCACCACAGAAAATAACAAATGAAGAAATAAATAAGATTTGTTTGTGTGGTAGGTAAGCTTTGACTGAAAGGCACTGAAACCCTGACATCCTAATCCTTATTAAAAACCTCATTAATGAGGTCCTCTGGATTTCCAGGTTTAGGTCTTGAACGCAGGTAATAGAATTAATCGCACACACTAGGGCTTAATGTCAAGAACACATATTTAATTTAAAGACTTTATTGCAAATGGAAAGTTTATTATCTGCTGCAGGGGGTTTAACACCTAAACACGGACTCTAAGCAGCTCTATCCCAAAAGAATAATTTTTGTCTGGTCTCTGATTGAAAAAAAAAAAAAAGACTGATTAGAGCATCTGGCCACTGGCATTCAGACAGACAGGCAACTTTACTTTTCATTAAAATATAATTAAATAATCCTTTTAAGTTCTAGTGAAAACATTATGTTAATTCACCACAAGTCCAAAAACCAGTGCTTTTAATTCAAAGCTTGCCTTTCCTCTATTAAACTAAATCGAGTTTCAACAATGTATCGGGTCAGTGCACCTTAAATGAGCTTCTCTGAAGTAGCTCTCAATAACTTTCTTGTTTTAACTTGTATTTTCTAGACTGCGCAATGGTACCCCACCCCATAGTATTGTAATTATTGTTAAGAATAAAATATTATTGCTAACAAAAATAGTAATAATCCCATCATTCATTCATTAAACGTTTTTTTTTTAACTTATTTTCCAGCTAATTTAACCAGAATCAATACTTCATAATGCCCCAGACCTCAAAAATGCTAGGAAGTGACAGTGATGTGTGTGTGAGGTACACCGAAGTGTTGGCTCATGTGTCATGGACATAGGGAATTTTACTCTGCCAACATCTCCAAATTGCAGGCTTTTACAGGCTGGGGGCGATGCTGTTCCATCTAATAACTTTGTTTGATCCCATACTGCTCAAGTATGCATTACCAATCAGGTCTCTCCTTCAGGTCTTGCTTACAAACCTGATAAGTGCACGCGCTGAAATCCTAATCACTGACGCCCTTCTGAAAATGAGAAGCAGTCTGTGAAAATCAAATCTGATTGCACTCAGCAAACAAATACATATCATGAGTATGGAAACATAATCAAGATTAACCAGAATACGTGACCCGCTTCTGTGGGCATGTTTGCGCATGTGATTTGAGCATTAAATCGCTGCGCCACCGGAATATAAAGTGATAGATAGGTGACCTCTTTCTAGCAGTAACCAATTTCCACATGAAGTGGGGAAGACAATCTGATCACAACAAGGTGTAAAGATAATGGAAATCCCCATTGCCCTCATTCTATTTCAGAGGGTTTTTTTCTTTCCAGTATGACTCTCAAAAAGAACAGCTGCTTTTTTTGCCTTGAAAGAGGATGTGTGTTAGAAAATATCTGTCTGCACCAATTTTTCTTATTACCACATAATTAAAATTCCTTTTCCGAATTAGTAAAAAAAAAAAAAAAAAAAAAAAAAGTTTAATAGGTAATTACAGAATGCTCAGTACCGGCAGTGGAATCATATTCCAGCAAACACCACAATTAAATGCTAACTGTTTCTCTTTGTTAAAGCAACGTTTCATGGTTAGGACAAGTTAAGCTCAATCGACAGCACAAGCTCAATTGAAAACCACAAAAGTGAATTTCATCTTGTCCTTCCTTTTTTATAAATAAAGAGCTAAAATCTGTGCTGCAGAGAGATGCTTACATATGGTCTGTGAATGGGGACCAGTCCATGAACTTTAATTACTCACTATTTCAGTAGTAAACCCACAAGACATTAACAATTTGTTTACATGTGGTTCTAGTGTGAAACAGTCTCTTAATAACCTTTTCTGTGAATATATATACCAATTTTCCAACATTGTTGCCATGACACCAATGTAACATGACCAGAACACCTTTAAAGATCAATAACACACTTTTAACAGAAGAATTGATGCAAGAATTACTGTAAGAGCTTACAGAATTTAAGATACACAATTCTGCTTTTAAATCCTGCCCCACCTTTTTTACAAAGCGAATGCCTCAAGCATGTGACAGAAATGTTAACGCCCCTCACCATACTATGATGGTGTGTCCCGGTCAGAACACTGGCGCGACAAGACGAAAACAATAAAACCCATTACAAACGAGGCATTTGTTGCATCCAGTGGGGACATAATTACTGATTATAATGACTTATACTGTCTTTTACATGTTGCTTTGCGTATTGCGCCAGTAAACATAATACCATGTCTCCATTTGTGATTGGAGAAAGAACAAACAACAAGCGCTACTATACACTGCTCAAAACTCACGTTTGATTCATCAGTGGCAAAATCTTTAAATATAAAAAACATACTTACAGACTGTGAGTCAGACGCGCCAGACTGTCCTTGCAAAGAGTGCGGATTGGCCGACGGACCTGAGTGAGTGGCAGCCAATGGCTAGAGTGAGGAACGGCCAGGGGCTTGATTTTAGGAATGTATTGCTGCTAGAATGAGGAACAGCCAGGTGCTAGAGTTAGGAATGTATTGGGGCTAGAATGAGGAACGGCCAGGGGCTAGAGTTAGGAACTGCCCGTGGCTAGAGTATGGAACGGCCAGGGGCTAGAGTGAGGAACGGCCCGTGGCTAGAGTGTGGAACGGCCAGGGCTTGAGGGAGGAACGGCCAGGGGCTAGAGTGTGGAACGGCCAGGGGCTTGAGGGAGGAATGGCCAGGGCTAGAGTGAGGAATGGCCAGGGGCTTGAGGGAGAACGGCCAGGGCTAGAGTGAGGAATGGCCAGGGGCTTGAGGGAGGAACGCCAGGGGCTAGAGTGTGGAACGGCCTGGGGCTTGAGGAGGAACCTAGCTGTGGAACGACCAGGGGCTAGTGTGTGGAACGGCCAGGGCTAGAGTGAGGAACGACCAGGGGCTAGTGTGTGGAACGGCCAGGGGCTAGAGTGAGGAACGGCCGTGGCTAGAGTGTGGAACGGCCAGGGGCTTGAGGGAGGAACGGCCAGGGGCTAGAGTGAGGAATGGCCAGGGGCTGAGGGAGGAACGGCCAGGGGCTAGAGTGTGGAACGGCCAAGGGCTTGAGGGAGGAACGGCCAGGGGCTAGAGTGAGGAACGGCCGGGCTTGAGGAGGAACGGCCAGGGGCTAGAGTG